>NW_027171082.1:80000-275000 GCF_036898095.1 Palaemon carinicauda
AAGGTTTTGTCATCCTTTCGTATTTCTTTCAGAAAACTGCCGTTGTTTCGTTTAAAACTTCCTTTTTTGCTCTTAATGCTGTCCCCATATTGAGTCAGTTGCATGCACCCAGATATTGTTGCAGTTGAATTTTTTACGGCTTTCCCCCCCTCCCCCTATTAGCTGTCGTAACGGTATGTTAAAGGTGTGCTGTTTATGTGATAGTAAACGGTATAGATACGTATGTGTAAAGCTTCATTGGCAAACACCGCAGTAGAATATTCCCGATTACTAACTTGACTTGCGGATTTTATCCCCTCTAGTATGAAAACTGTAGTGCCCATTTTTGTTTTACTGTAGATCCTAATTTTTTTTTTTGTCTGTAATTTTAGACATTGTAGTAATTTTTTCCTGTTCTTAGTTCATTTCAGATTTAATATTAGGAGGTTTGGATGTACTCTCAACCCCATATGCTTTGGTATCTGCTGACGGTCTCGGGGGAAAATTCAGAGGCCATTTTTTTGGTGTGTCGTAAAATGATTTACTCATTGGATTAGATTTTGTTTCTTACTGGATCTTTAGGCATCATTGAACTGTGCAATATTTGTCTAAAAAGTGGAGAAGTATTGAATTAAAAACTCAAGATAGAGACTGGGGAAATCTAACCGAGGCCCTTTGCATTAATAGGCGTAGGAGGGTATGATGATGTGTATAGTATTGGAATTTTATTTAATTAAGGAAGAAATTTATTTGGTATATTTCTCAAAATTGAATTTGCAATGTAAGACATACTAACAATATGCTCTGGGTTTTGTTAGAGTTTAACTTTATTCATCATAAATTTCACTAATTTAGTTATAGATCTCTATTAAGAGATCCAGGATTCTCATCTACAGGAGGGGAAATCAATACAAAAAGAGTAGCATCATCTGCAAAGAGAGTAGCATCATCTGCAAAGAGAGTAGCATCATCTGCAAAAAGAGTAGTATCATCTGCAAAGAAAGTAGTATCATCTGCAAAGAGAGTAGCATCATCTGCATAAGTAACCATCTGGTTTTTCCAGTCCAAACAACAACTACATACCATGCGTACATTCATCCATTTTAATCTTTTGCTGGCTTGTCCTGCCGTAACTACATCATCTATGGCTCCATTTCTAAAGGAAACCAGTGTAAAGATAATGAGGATTGCATAGGTCTCTGTGTTAGCTGCAACAGATATTTGGGAAATTAGTTGGGTTGTAACGATATGTAAAATGCAGCAAGTTAGCAAAGGAAACGGGAAAATGTGCTTGCTAGGTTTTTCATTCTCATGTTGTAAGTAAATATAGATAATGTAGTTTATTTCATCTTCCCAACTGTCAAAATATGTCTAGAGGGTACTATTTCATTTAAAGAAAATAGAAGCTAGATACTTTTCTATGATGAGTAAATCATTTTAGTAATGTCCTAACAAACTACTCAATTGGGATCATTTAGTAGTAAGGTTGAGAAGGTTACCCTGGTTCCTTCATGAGTTCAGTTCTCCGCCTATATGCACTGTATACACGTACCTTAATTTGGAAGTGACGCTGTGAAACACGCCAGGCTCCACTTCTTAACATTCTCTCCCTCTCACTTTTAACCCTTTTATCCCCAAAGGACGTACTGGTACGTTTCACAAAAGCCATCCCTTTACCCTCATGGACGTACCGGTACGTCCTCGCAAAAAAATGCTATAATTTTTTTTTTTTTTCATATTTTTGATAATTTTTTGAGAAAATTCAGGCATTTTCCAAGAGAATGAGACCAACGTGACCTCTCTATGACAAAAATTAAGGCTTTTAGAGTAATTTAAAAAATATATACTGCAAAATGTGCTGGGAAAAAAATAACCCCCTGGGGGTTAAGGGTTGGAAATTTCCAAATAGCCTGGTGATAAAAGGGTTAACTCACTCACTCTCACCTGATTACCTGACCTCTCGTGAACAACAACATCAACAACAACAGCAGCCAACTTCCTTTGAAATTCCTCCTGCCGTCCTCAGATCCCCGTACTAACCCTCGTCCTTATGCTTCACTTCGCGTAGGTAAACGACGCCTTAGTCGACTTGCTAGAAATACCCAATACTTCCGCCGGAGAATAAAGCATATGGGGTTCATAGTGATCGGCAATGAGGAATCCCCTGTGGTACCTGTGTTACTGTATCTCCCAGCTGTCACAGCGTGAGTATATCCACGTCCCATCTGTGGCTTGACTCTCGCTCTTTCCATATTCTTCTCCTTCATTTTTATTCCGTAGATTAGGGATGGCTGCTGTCCGTCTGTCTCTTGGCACTGAAGACAGACGACATAGAGTCTGTAGTTGCGTATTTGGTAGACACCTGTTTTCTGATTTTTAAAAAGTTTATGCCCCTCGGTTCTCTAATCCCTAAACCGTCCTTTGTCTGCGTTGATTTTTTTAAACCTTTTCTTTTATCTTTTGTATTAAAGATCCTTTGGCTTTAACCTTGATCTGCTTTTTTGTCCAATAACATATCGACGTTCGTAGAGGATGTGATTTCTCGCCTCGCTTCCGTGATTTACCCGTAGGTAAGTAGACTTGTGTTTTTGGGGGAAAAAAGTGTTTTGACTATGTATTTCCTTATTTCAATCTATAGGTCGCAGACGAATCCTACAACTGTCTCGGAATGTCAAGTACTTTCGCCAGCGCCTCAGACAGAAGGGTTTCATTGTCTATGGGCACGATGATTCCCCCGTTGTTCCAATGATTTTGTACCTCATCCCCAAAATCTCGTAAGTAATGTCGGAAATGGCCAGTAAGTAGGTGCAAGATCTTAGTGGGAGTGTGGAGAATAATGTTGCCTCTAATGAATGTCTTTCAAATTTGTTTTTTATTTCACACACTGGTACATCTGTTCCCATTCTTACGTTCGGTTTGATTTTCAGGTTAGCCTTCAACGTAATGAAGATTGTGTTGTCTTACGAACATATATTTGTGTGATGAAAGATAATTCTTAATGAAATTAGGACTGTTGAGTCGAATAATCCTTTCTATTCTACATGATCTCAGGGGAACCCTGATGATGCTTTCTCAATCTTAATATAGAAATTGAAGTCAAACATATTTCAACAACACGCTTAATAAGTAGTGAAAACAAGACTCATTTGTTCCCTGAGTATTTTCATTATTATGTCTTTGTGCATTCAATCTCTTTTTACAGAATGATATTTGTTTCATTTCATACAAAATATTTTTATTATTTCTATTGGAATTGGTAACTGCTTGAGTATGCCTTTCTCTGTTTAAATTTTATTATATAGATTATTTTCTTTGTGAGGTGGATTTTCAAGTCATGAAGTCCGAATTAGAATCCTGTGTACATTCTGTGTATTCCGAATTTGTGTTTGTTCCTGAAAAAGGAAGGCCACCCTTATGATTACATTTTCATTCATTAAATTGTTTTTCCTGAAGCATTGGCTCACAGGAAAAGTTAGGAAAATAGATCATTTAAACTATATCAAGTGTCATTCATAAAATTATGAATATAATTGAACGTAACCAGGTATTTAAATGAGCAATTACTGTCTACTGTATTGTATAATTTCTATAATTAGTCACTACATGGCCATCTTATAAACTTAACTTTGAAATAAGTACCGCTTACAGATTGCTTTCCTTAAATATATTACAACAATTTTAAGATAAACAATTTGAAATGCCTCATGTTGTACTCGTTATGAGCAGTAAGATTTTGAAAGTGTTTTTTAATCCATTTTACAAAAATTTTGTGACAAGGGAGTTTATACTTTTTGACCGATATATTGTTCATATACTGTAATCTTTCTTTATAAGGCGAAGAAGGCTATCTATATGTCAATTATTATTAGATAAATGAAAATACCTCGGTTGAATAAAGAAAAAAATGTAAGACTGTTAATGTATCAGGAGCATAGGTTTTTATTCTAATACACGACATCATTTCCTTACAAGAAATTGTCATACCAAACAAAAATGAACATGAAATATAACCTGACATTTAAACACCTTGAGTGGCAATGTTGTTCTTCACCCGACCGCCAAAGTTGATGATAAAGTAGCAGCTGGAGTAAGAATGACTCCACCCGTGGCCAGTGCATGCATTGTGGATATCTATAAATAGACATTTTTGGGCCAATTTTTGGTACATACAGTAGTTGTGGCTGTTGTGTGGATGGTTTTGAAATGTTCTCAATATCATTTGAGATAGGTAGGACTCATTTAACGTGGTAGTTAACTGTAGATTTGATGACTGGGATTAATTTTTTTTGCTGTGGTTGTAGCAAGGAGCCCGTAGAAAAAAAATGTGGTTGCAGGAATTGCTATTGGTAGTAGTGTTTGTTAGGTTGGTGACGTTCTTGACAGAACACATGATGGAATCAATATACTGTACGTGGCAGTACGCAGTTAATTCGTTCTGCCTCTTGCTTAAGCTTAGAAATTAACTCTTTGATATTTTCTTCACACCAAGTACTTTTCGGTAGAAATTAACTCTGATATTTTCTTCACACCAAGTACTTTTCGGTAGAAATTAACTCTTTGATATTTTCTTCACACCAAGTACTTTTCGGTAGAAATTAACTCTGATATTTTCTTCACACCAAGTACTTTTCGGTAGAAATTAACTCTGATATTTTCTTCACACCAAGTACTTTTCGGTAGAAATTAACTCTGATATTTTCTTCACACCAAGTACTTTTCGGTAGAAATTAACTCTTTGATATTTTCTTCACACCAAGTACTTTTCGGTAGAAATTAACTCTTTGATATTTTCTTCACACCAAGTACTTTTCGGTAGAAATTAACTCTGATATTTTCTTCACACCAAGTACTTTTCGGTAGAAATTAACTCTGATATTTTCTTCACACCAAGTACTTTTCGGTAGAAATTAACTCTTTGATATTTTCTTCACACCAAGTACTTTTCGGTAGAAATTAACTCTGATATTTTCTTCACACCAAGTACTTTTCGGTAGAAATTAACTCTTTGATATTTTCTTCACACCAAGTACTTTTCGGTAGAAATTAACTCTGATATTTTCTTCACACCAAGTACTTTTCGGTAGAAATTAACTCTGATATTTTCTTCACACCAAGTACTTTTCGGTAGAAATTAACTCTTTGATATTTTCTTCACACCAAGTACTTTTCGGTAGAAATTAACTCTGATATTTTCTTCACACCAAGTACTTTTCGGTAGAAATTAACTCTGATATTTTCTTCACACCAAGTACTTTTCGGTAGAAATTAACTCTGATATTTTCTTCACACCAAGTACTTTTCGGTAGAAATTAACTCTTTGATATTTTCTTCACACCAAGTACTTTTCGGTAGAAATTAACTCTGATATTTTCTTCACACCAAGTACTTTTCGGTAGAAATTAACTCTTTGATATTTTCTTCACACCAAGTACTTTTCGGTAGAAATTAACTCTTTGATATTTTCTTCACACCAAGTACTTTTCGGTAGAAATTAACTCTTTGATATTTTCTTCACACCAAGTACTTTTCGGTAGAAATTAACTCTTTGATATTTTCTTCACACCAAGTACTTTTCGGTAGAAATTAACTCTGATATTTTCTTCACACCAAGTACTTTTCGGTAGAAATTAACTCTGATATTTTCTTCACACCAAGTACTTTTCGGTAGAAATTAACTCTGATATTTTCTTCACACCAAGTACTTTTCGGTAGAAATTAACTCTTTGATATTTTCTTCACACCAAGTACTTTTCGGTAGAAATTAACTCTTTGATATTTTCTTCACACCAAGTACTTTTCGGTAGAAATTAACTCTTTGATATTTTCTTCACACCAAGTACTTTTCGGTAGAAATTAACTCTTTGATATTTTCTTCACACCAAGTACTTTTCGGTAGAAATTAACTCTGATATTTTCTTCACACCAAGTACTTTTCGGTAGAAATTAACTCTTTGATATTTTCTTCACACCAAGTACTTTTCGGTAGAAATTAACTCTTTGATATTTTCTTCACACCAAGTACTTTTCGGTAGAAATTAACTCTGATATTTTCTTCACACCAAGTACTTTTCGGTAGAAATTAACTCTGATATTTTCTTCACACCAAGTACTTTTCGGTAGAAATTAACTCTTTGATATTTTCTTCACACCAAGTACTTTTCGGTAGAAATTAACTCTTTGATATTTTCTTCACACCAAGTACTTTTCGGTAGAAATTAACTCTGATATTTTCTTCACACCAAGTACTTTTCGGTAGAAATTAACTCTGATATTTTCTTCACACCAAGTACTTTTCGGTAGAAATTAACTCTGATATTTTCTTCACACCAAGTACTTTTCGGTAGAAATTAACTCTTTGATATTTTCTTCACACCAAGTACTTTTCGGTAGAAATTAACTCTTTGATATTTTCTTCACACCAAGTACTTTTCGGTAGAAATTAACTCTTTGATATTTTCTTCACACCAAGTACTTTTCGGTAGAAATTAACTCTTTGATATTTTCTTCACACCAAGTACTTTTCGGTAGAAATTAACTCTTGATATTTTCTTCACACCAAGTACTTTTCGGTAGAAATTAACTCTTTGATATTTTCTTCACACCAAGTACTTTTCGGTAGAAATTAACTCTTTGATATTTTCTTCACACCAAGTACTTTTCGGTAGAAATTAACTCTGATATTTTCTTCACACCAAGTACTTTTCGGTAGAAATTAACTCTGATATTTTCTTCACACCAAGTACTTTTCGGTAGAAATTAACTCTTTGATATTTTCTTCACACCAAGTACTTTTCGGTAGAAATTAACTCTTTGATATTTTCTTCACACCAAGTACTTTTCGGTAGAAATTAACTCTGATATTTTCTTCACACCAAGTACTTTTCGGTAGAAATTAACTCTGATATTTTCTTCACACCAAGTACTTTTCGGTAGAAATTAACTCTTGATATTTTCTTCACACCAAGTACTTTTCGGTAGAAATTAACTCTTTGATATTTTCTTCACACCAAGTACTTTTCGGTAGAAATTAACTCTTTGATATTTTCTTCACACCAAGTACTTTTCGGTAGAAATTAACTCTTTGATATTTTCTTCACACCAAGTACTTTTCGGTAGAAATTAACTCTTTGATATTTTCTTCACACCAAGTACTTTTCGGTAGAAATTAACTCTGATATTTTCTTCACACCAAGTACTTTTCGGTAGAAATTAACTCTGATATTTTCTTCACACCAAGTACTTTTCGGTAGAAATTAACTCTTTGATATTTTCTTCACACCAAGTACTTTTCGGTAGAAATTAACTCTTTGATATTTTCTTCACACCAAGTACTTTTCGGTAGAAATTAACTCTGATATTTTCTTCACACCAAGTACTTTTCGGTAGAAATTAACTCTTTGATATTTTCTTCACACCAAGTACTTTTCGGTAGAAATTAACTCTGATATTTTCTTCACACCAAGTACTTTTCGGTAGAAATTAACTCTTGATATTTTCTTCACACCAAGTACTTTTCGGTAGAAATTAACTCTGATATTTTCTTCACACCAAGTACTTTTCGGTAGAAATTAACTCTTTGATATTTTCTTCACACCAAGTACTTTTCGGTAGAAATTAACTCTGATATTTTCTTCACACCAAGTACTTTTCGGTAGAAATTAACTCTTGATATTTTCTTCACACCAAGTACTTTTCGGTAGAAATTAACTCTTGATATTTTCTTCACACCAAGTACTTTTCGGTAGAAATTAACTCTTGATATTTTCTTCACACCAAGTACTTTTCGGTAGAAATTAACTCTGATATTTTCTTCACACCAAGTACTTTTCGGTAGAAATTAACTCTGATATTTTCTTCACACCAAGTACTTTTCGGTAGAAATTAACTCTTTGATATTTTCTTCACACCAAGTACTTTTCGGTAGAAATTAACTCTGATATTTTCTTCACACCAAGTACTTTTCGGTAGAAATTAACTCTGATATTTTCTTCACACCAAGTACTTTTCGGTAGAAATTAACTCTCTGATATTTTCTTCACACCAAGTACTTTTCGGTAGAAATTAACTCTTGATATTTTCTTCACACCAAGTACTTTTCGGTAGAAATTAACTCTTGATATTTTCTTCACACCAAGTACTTTTCGGTAGAAATTAACTCTGATATTTTCTTCACACCAAGTACTTTTCGGTAGAAATTAACTCTGATATTTTCTTCACACCAAGTACTTTTCGGTAGAAATTAACTCTGATATTTTCTTCACACCAAGTACTTTTCGGTAGAAATTAACTCTTTGATATTTTCTTCACACCAAGTACTTTTCGGTAGAAATTAACTCTTTGATATTTTCTTCACACCAAGTACTTTTCGGTAGAAATTAACTCTTTGATATTTTCTTCACACCAAGTACTTTTCGGTAGAAATTAACTCTGATATTTTCTTCACACCAAGTACTTTTCGGTAGAAATTAACTCTGATATTTTCTTCACACCAAGTACTTTTCGGTAGAAATTAACTCTTTGATATTTTCTTCACACCAAGTACTTTTCGGTAGAAATTAACTCTTTGATATTTTCTTCACACCAAGTACTTTTCGGTAGAAATTAACTCTGATATTTTCTTCACACCAAGTACTTTTCGGTAGAAATTAACTCTGATATTTTCTTCACACCAAGTACTTTTCGGTAGAAATTAACTCTTGATATTTTCTTCACACCAAGTACTTTTCGGTAGAAATTAACTCTGATATTTTCTTCACACCAAGTACTTTTCGGTAGAAATTAACTCTGATATTTTCTTCACACCAAGTACTTTTCGGTAGAAATTAACTCTGATATTTTCTTCACACCAAGTACTTTTCGGTAGAAATTAACTCTGATATTTTCTTCACACCAAGTACTTTTCGGTAGAAATTAACTCTGATATTTTCTTCACACCAAGTACTTTTCGGTAGAAATTAACTCTGATATTTTCTTCACACCAAGTACTTTTCGGTAGAAATTAACTCTTTGATATTTTCTTCACACCAAGTACTTTTCGGTAGAAATTAACTCTTTGATATTTTCTTCACACCAAGTACTTTTCGGTAGAAATTAACTCTGATATTTTCTTCACACCAAGTACTTTTCGGTAGAAATTAACTCTGATATTTTCTTCACACCAAGTACTTTTCGGTAGAAATTAACTCTGATATTTTCTTCACACCAAGTACTTTTCGGTAGAAATTAACTCTTTGATATTTTCTTCACACCAAGTACTTTTCGGTAGAAATTAACTCTTTGATATTTTCTTCACACCAAGTACTTTTCGGTAGAAATTAACTCTTTGATATTTTCTTCACACCAAGTACTTTTCGGTAGAAATTAACTCTTTGATATTTTCTTCACACCAAGTACTTTTCGGTAGAAATTAACTCTGATATTTTCTTCACACCAAGTACTTTTCGGTAGAAATTAACTCTGATATTTTCTTCACACCAAGTACTTTTCGGTAGAAATTAACTCTGATATTTTCTTCACACCAAGTACTTTTCGGTAGAAATTAACTCTGATATTTTCTTCACACCAAGTACTTTTCGGTAGAAATTAACTCTTGATATTTTCTTCACACCAAGTACTTTTCGGTAGAAATTAACTCTGATATTTTCTTCACACCAAGTACTTTTCGGTAGAAATTAACTCTGATATTTTCTTCACACCAAGTACTTTTCGGTAGAAATTAACTCTGATATTTTCTTCACACCAAGTACTTTTCGGTAGAAATTAACTCTGATATTTTCTTCACACCAAGTACTTTTCGGTAGAAATTAACTCTGATATTTTCTTCACACCAAGTACTTTTCGGTAGAAATTAACTCTTGATATTTTCTTCACACCAAGTACTTTTCGGTAGAAATTAACTCTTTGATATTTTCTTCACACCAAGTACTTTTCGGTAGAAATTAACTCTGATATTTTCTTCACACCAAGTACTTTTCGGTAGAAATTAACTCTCTGATATTTTCTTCACACCAAGTACTTTTCGGTAGAAATTAACTCTTTGATATTTTCTTCACACCAAGTACTTTTCGGTAGAAATTAACTCTGATATTTTCTTCACACCAAGTACTTTTCGGTAGAAATTAACTCTTTGATATTTTCTTCACACCAAGTACTTTTCGGTAGAAATTAACTCTGATATTTTCTTCACACCAAGTACTTTTCGGTAGAAATTAACTCTCTGATATTTTCTTCACACCAAGTACTTTTCGGTAGAAATTAACTCTTTGATATTTTCTTCACACCAAGTACTTTTCGGTAGAAATTAACTCTTTGATATTTTCTTCACACCAAGTACTTTTCGGTAGAAATTAACTCTGATATTTTCTTCACACCAAGTACTTTTCGGTAGAAATTAACTCTCTGATATTTTCTTCACACCAAGTACTTTTCGGTAGAAATTAACTCTTTGATATTTTCTTCACACCAAGTACTTTTTGGTAGAAATTAACTCTGATATTTTCTTCACACCAAGTACTTTTCGGTAGAAATTAACTCTTTGATATTTTCTTCACACCAAGTACTTTTCGGTAGAAATTAACTCTGATATTTTCTTCACACCAAGTACTTTTCGGTAGAAATTAACTCTTTGATATTTTCTTCACACCAAGTACTTTTCGGTAGAAATTAACTCTGATATTTTCTTCACACCAAGTACTTTTCGGTAGAAATTAACTCTATTTTCTTCACACCAAGTACTTTTCGGTAGAAATTAACTCTCTGATATTTTCTTCACACCAAGTACTTTTCGGTAGAAATTAACTCTTTGATATTTTCTTCACACCAAGTACTTTTCGGTAGAAATTAACTCTCTGATATTTTCTTCACACCAAGTACTTTTCGGTAGAAATTAACTCTGATATTTTCTTCACACCAAGTACTTTTCGGTAGAAATTAACTCTGATATTTTCTTCACACCAAGTACTTTTCGGTAGAAATTAACTCTGATATTTTCTTCACACCAAGTACTTTTCGGTAGAAATTAACTCTTTGATATTTTCTTCACACCAAGTACTTTTCGGTAGAAATTAACTCTGATATTTTCTTCACACCAAGTACTTTTCGGTAGAAATTAACTCTCTGATATTTTCTTCACACCAAGTACTTTTCGGTAGAAATTAACTCTCTGATATTTTCTTCACACCAAGTACTTTTCGGTAGAAATTAACTCTTTGATATTTTCTTCACACCAAGTACTTTTCGGTAGAAATTAACTCTCTGATATTTTCTTCACACCAAGTACTTTTCGGTAGAAATTAACTCTGATATTTTCTTCACACCAAGTACTTTTCGGTAGAAATTAACTCTGATATTTTCTTCACACCAAGTACTTTTCGGTAGAAATTAACTCTGATATTTTCTTCACACCAAGTACTTTTCGGTAGAAATTAACTCTGATATTTTCTTCACACCAAGTACTTTTCGGTAGAAATTAACTCTGATATTTTCTTCACACCAAGTACTTTTCGGTAGAAATTAACTCTTGATATTTTCTTCACACCAAGTACTTTTCGGTAGAAATTAACTCTGATATTTTCTTCACACCAAGTACTTTTCGGTAGAAATTAACTCTTTGATATTTTCTTCACACCAAGTACTTTTCGGTAGAAATTAACTCTGATATTTTCTTCACACCAAGTACTTTTCGGTAGAAATTAACTCTGATATTTTCTTCACACCAAGTACTTTTCGGTAGAAATTAACTCTCTGATATTTTCTTCACACCAAGTACTTTTCGGTAGAAATTAACTCTTTGATATTTTCTTCACACCAAGTACTTTTCGGTAGAAATTAACTCTCTGATATTTTCTTCACACCAAGTACTTTTCGGTAGAAATTAACTCTGATATTTTCTTCACACCAAGTACTTTTCGGTAGAAATTAACTCTGATATTTTCTTCACACCAAGTACTTTTCGGTAGAAATTAACTCTGATATTTTCTTCACACCAAGTACTTTTCGGTAGAAATTAACTCTGATATTTTCTTCACACCAAGTACTTTTCGGTAGAAATTAACTCTGATATTTTCTTCACACCAAGTACTTTTCGGTAGAAATTAACTCTTTGATATTTTCTTCACACCAAGTACTTTTCGGTAGAAATTAACTCTGATATTTTCTTCACACCAAGTACTTTTCGGTAGAAATTAACTCTCTGATATTTTCTTCACACCAAGTACTTTTCGGTAGAAATTAACTCTCTGATATTTTCTTCACACCAAGTACTTTTCGGTAGAAATTAACTCTTTGATATTTTCTTCACACCAAGTACTTTTCGGTAGAAATTAACTCTCTGATATTTTCTTCACACCAAGTACTTTTCGGTAGAAATTAACTCTGATATTTTCTTCACACCAAGTACTTTTCGGTAGAAATTAACTCTGATATTTTCTTCACACCAAGTACTTTTCGGTAGAAATTAACTCTGATATTTTCTTCACACCAAGTACTTTTCGGTAGAAATTAACTCTGATATTTTCTTCACACCAAGTACTTTTCGGTAGAAATTAACTCTGATATTTTCTTCACACCAAGTACTTTTCGGTAGAAATTAACTCTTTGATATTTTCTTCACACCAAGTACTTTTCGGTAGAAATTAACTCTGATATTTTCTTCACACCAAGTACTTTTCGGTAGAAATTAACTCTTTGATATTTTCTTCACACCAAGTACTTTTCGGTAGAAATTAACTCTGATATTTTCTTCACACCAAGTACTTTTCGGTAGAAATTAACTCTGATATTTTCTTCACACCAAGTACTTTTCGGTAGAAATTAACTCTCTGATATTTTCTTCACACCAAGTACTTTTCGGTAGAAATTAACTCTTTGATATTTTCTTCACACCAAGTACTTTTCGGTAGAAATTAACTCTCTGATATTTTCTTCACACCAAGTACTTTTCGGTAGAAATTAACTCTGATATTTTCTTCACACCAAGTACTTTTCGGTAGAAATTAACTCTGATATTTTCTTCACACCAAGTACTTTTCGGTAGAAATTAACTCTGATATTTTCTTCACACCAAGTACTTTTCGGTAGAAATTAACTCTGATATTTTCTTCACACCAAGTACTTTTCGGTAGAAATTAACTCTGATATTTTCTTCACACCAAGTACTTTTCGGTAGAAATTAACTCTGATATTTTCTTCACACCAAGTACTTTTCGGTAGAAATTAACTCTTTGATATTTTCTTCACACCAAGTACTTTTCGGTAGAAATTAACTCTTTGATATTTTCTTCACACCAAGTACTTTTCGGTAGAAATTAACTCTGATATTTTCTTCACACCAAGTACTTTTCGGTAGAAATTAACTCTCTGATATTTTCTTCACACCAAGTACTTTTCGGTAGAAATTAACTCTTTGATATTTTCTTCACACCAAGTACTTTTCGGTAGAAATTAACTCTGATATTTTCTTCACACCAAGTACTTTTCGGTAGAAATTAACTCTTTGATATTTTCTTCACACCAAGTACTTTTCGGTAGAAATTAACTCTGATATTTTCTTCACACCAAGTACTTTTCGGTAGAAATTAACTCTTTGATATTTTCTTCACACCAAGTACTTTTCGGTAGAAATTAACTCTGATATTTTCTTCACACCAAGTACTTTTCGGTAGAAATTAACTCTTTGATATTTTCTTCACACCAAGTACTTTTCGGTAGAAATTAACTCTTTGATATTTTCTTCACACCAAGTACTTTTCGGTAGAAATTAACTCTGATATTTTCTTCACACCAAGTACTTTTCGGTAGAAATTAACTCTTTGATATTTTCTTCACACCAAGTACTTTTCGGTAGAAATTAACTCTTTGATATTTTCTTCACACCAAGTACTTTTCGGTAGAAATTAACTCTGATATTTTCTTCACACCAAGTACTTTTCGGTAGAAATTAACTCTTTGATATTTTCTTCACACCAAGTACTTTTCGGTAGAAATTAACTCTTTGATATTTTCTTCACACCAAGTACTTTTCGGTAGAAATTAACTCTTTGATATTTTCTTCACACCAAGTACTTTTCGGTAGAAATTAACTCTGATATTTTCTTCACACCAAGTACTTTTCGGTAGAAATTAACTCTGATATTTTCTTCACACCAAGTACTTTTCGGTAGAAATTAACTCTTTGATATTTTCTTCACACCAAGTACTTTCCGGTAGAAATTAACTCTGATATTTTCTTCACACCAAGTACTTTTCGGTAGAAATTAACTCTTTGATATTTTCTTCACACCAAGTACTTTTCGGTAGAAATTAACTCTGATATTTTCTTCACACCAAGTACTTTTCGGTAGAAATTAACTCTGATATTTTCTTCACACCAAGTACTTTTCGGTAGAAATTAACTCTCTGATATTTTCTTCACACCAAGTACTTTTCGGTAGAAATTAACTCTTTTGATATTTTCTTCACACCAAGTACTTTTCGGTAGAAATTAACTCTGATATTTTCTTCACACCAAGTACTTTTCGGTAGAAATTAACTCTCTGATATTTTCTTCACACCAAGTACTTTTCGGTAGAAATTAACTCTGATATTTTCTTCACACCAAGTACTTTTCGGTAGAAATTAACTCTGATATTTTCTTCACACCAAGTACTTTTCGGTAGAAATTAACTCTGATATTTTCTTCACACCAAGTACTTTTCGGTAGAAATTAACTCTTTGATATTTTCTTCACACCAAGTACTTTTCGGTAGAAATTAACTCTCTGATATTTTCTTCACACCAAGTACTTTTCGGTAGAAATTAACTCTTTGATATTTTCTTCACACCAAGTACTTTTCGGTAGAAATTAACTCTGATATTTTCTTCACACCAAGTACTTTTCGGTAGAAATTAACTCTTTGATATTTTCTTCACACCAAGTACTTTTCGGTAGAAATTAACTCTGATATTTTCTTCACACCAAGTACTTTTCGGTAGAAATTAACTCTGATATTTTCTTCACACCAAGTACTTTTCGGTAGAAATTAACTCTTTGATATTTTCTTCACACCAAGTACTTTTCGGTAGAAATTAACTCTGATATTTTCTTCACACCAAGTACTTTTCGGTAGAAATTAACTCTTTGATATTTTCTTCACACCAAGTACTTTTCGGTAGAAATTAACTCTGATATTTTCTTCACACCAAGTACTTTTCGGTAGAAATTAACTCTTTGATATTTTCTTCACACCAAGTACTTTTCGGTAGAAATTAACTCTGATATTTTCTTCACACCAAGTACTTTTCGGTAGAAATTAACTCTTTGATATTTTCTTCACACCAAGTACTTTTCGGTAGAAATTAACTCTTTGATATTTTCTTCACACCAAGTACTTTTCGGTAGAAATTAACTCTGATATTTTCTTCACACCAAGTACTTTTCGGTAGAAATTAACTCTTTGATATTTTCTTCACACCAAGTACTTTTCGGTAGAAATTAACTCTTTGATATTTTCTTCATACCAAGTACTTTTCGGTAACTATGCCGGAAGAAATTTAATTAACAGCACAGTGTACAATAGGCTGTACTTATTACAACATTTACTAATTGCTTTTATCATCAATGTGTAGATGTTAGCTTATATTATAAGATAAAAATGATATTTGATTCCATCAATGTTGGTAACTGGCTGGCTATTTATGCCAGGATCCAATTTTAACCTTTTCCAGTGGTTCGTTTATTACATTTCTGAAGCCCTTAATGTACAAGCCTCCTGTAGCCTTTATTGTATGAAATTATTATTTGTTCATGGAGAAGGAAAAGCCCTTCAAAGTATACTCCATTGTTATGTTTGTCATACTACTGCTATTATTAATATTCGATTTCACCGCCATCGTCGTTGGTATTATTAATGGCCAGGCGTCAGGAGAATATGTGGGGGCAGTACTCTTGCTTTTAAGATGTCGTCTAAAGGTAGGGTATAAAGAAATGTATATATGCAAAGCATATGTATATACATAGGCAATTTGTGTGTGTATATACGTATACTGTATGTACATAGGAAAAAGAGAACTTCCGTTCCCTAGCTTGCAACCACCAACGCCACCTGTGACATAATTGGTGTTGTTGGTGTTAGTAGTATGGCCTATTTAGAGCTTCTATTTTCATTTGTAATGCTTGATACTACTATGGATAGGATCATGCTCTTGAATAGTAAACTTTAGCACTATAAAGGTACCGTGATCGAGGCGAATGATTTTGGATTCGAAGAGATTTTTTTTTCTATTCATAGTTTTGGAAAATACAGTCGCTGCTCTAGTGGTGCATGACAGCAAGAAGCTGTAGCTGTGAAAATTATATAGCTTCAATTAGTGTCTTTTGATGTTGACTATAGTGATAGACATTGTTAGAACAAAATTAATTTTAGTGAATGAACTTCTTTTTTTTTTTAGTCTCCCTCCGCTTAATCTTGTGTCAGCTGGTATGATAATAAACCCCTTTTCCTGATAGCCATGTTTATTTTATCTTAAAAAATCTTTTACCAGTTAATAGCAGAAATACCTTTCCAAAACTTGTGCATGTGCATGATGTTTTGTGGGGTCAATCCAGTTTAGGCTAGCCATTTTGTCAAGTGAAGTGCGGGATGTGTTTGGATAACTCGTTCCGTCACAATTCGAATGTACACGAGGTTCTTGCCTTGCTAGTTAACTTGTCTTGCAAATCAGGGAGTCAGTTTGACATTTAGCAGGTTGTCTGGACCTCTGCCAACGAGTGAATTCTTAGATTAGTGTAGTTATAATAGAGGTGTGTTTTTAAACATCTGGTAGATAACATACATGCATTACAGTATTTAATATCAGGACTTATAGTGATTTGCTTTTATATCATATGACCTCATTATTAGCAGATGTAAAATGCCATAGCTTGGACCATGGTTGCCACGGGTTCCGTTTGCCTGTGCGTGCAAAGGAAGCGCAGGGTTCAGATGAAGTGAATGAAGCAATGTTGTAAATATAGACATCCACATCTAGAGCTTTCATCCATTACTTGATTCTGTTTGTCATTTCGTTGACACAACATACAGGGTATGCTAATAAACTTGATGACCCTAACTTCATAAATTGACATATCCTAATCGTAAGTCATTTGCTCAATGTACACTCCTAGCAAGCAATCTTCAGTGGTTTCTCATGCTGTATTGTCAGTAATACTTACATTAAATTTACATCATCATCTCCTCCTCCTAGGCCTATTGACGTGAAGGGCTTCAGTTAGATTTCGCCAGTCGTCTTCTCCTTGAGCTTTGAAATCAATACCTTAACATTCATCTCCTACTTCACGCTTCATAATCCTCAGCCATGTAGGCCTGGGTCTTCCGACTCTTCTAGTAGCTTATACAGCCCAGTTGAAAGTTTGGTGAACTAATCTCTCTTGGGGAGTGCGGAGAGCATGCCCAAACCACCTCCATCTACCCCTTTCCATGATCTCATCCACATATGGCACTTGAGTAAGCTCTCTTATAGTTTCATTTCTAATGCTGTCCTGCCATTTAACTCCCAATATTCTTCTGAGGGCTTTGTTCTCAAATCCTCTAAATCTGTTGGATATTTCTTCACGGTTATATTTTTATTTTTTTCTCTCTATTGACCTCTCGGCAACTATATCCTTTAAGAGGTTGGACGTAATGATCCCTAATTCAGAAACATATTTCTAACGAGTTATTTCCTCTTCCGGCCGTAAACCTCTTGTTGCTACTGCACCACCATGTAACTTTTGAGCTACCACCATTTATCAAGAGTCTGATTGTAAATAAATTTCAATATTCAATATACTCTCCACCGTTTGTGGTGGATAACGGGGGATGGTGGGCTGTGGCACCCTAGCAGTACCAGCTAGACTCAGCTGAATCCCTCGCCAGGCTGAGAGGAGTAGAGAGAGGAAAGGTCCCATTTTGTTCCTTTGTTTGATGTCGGCTACCCCACAAGATTGGGAAGTGCCTTGGTAAATACAATATACTGTATTTCATCTTATTGTATATCCCTTTTTATTATTTAACTTTGTTTTAAATTGTTAGTTTTTACTCTTCATATGAATTTTGTTGAATTTTCATCATACTCTACCGAGGTACAGTCATCGTCTGCTTTTGTTCTCGATGGTAACTACGGAATCGACTTGTTCTCACGAGGGGTTATTTTCTCTGGATATTGATATTGATATATTAATTCTAATATAAATTTCTAACTTCTCCTCCTCCTGGTAATCGTATCTTCCTTGGTGGCTGTTGTTAACGAAGGTAATTTAGTTTAGAGGAAGTTTTCTGTTTACAACTTCCTTTGCACTGCCAGATGAAGGTTGATTCTTTCCGGAGTAACTTAGACTTGCAGAATATTGAATTATTTGCAAATTAATGGAATTATATTACAAAACATGTGTTTAATACATCCTTTTTGCTTGGTTCTATGGTAGCAGGTAGGGCATTTAGTTACTCATGTTTCAGTGAATTCTATTTGCATATCGTTTCTTCATCCTGTCATTTATCACTCTCCCTTGTGTACTCAGGGAACAGTTAATGTTCATGGACAAGCTAAAGGGATTAGCTGGAAATAAAAGTACTGCAGTGATCAGAGATGAGAAAAGGAATAGCAGGATTAGCAGAAGATAATAGTAGTGATCAGAGATGTGAATAAAGGTATTGGATCCAATGATCAACTGGTTTTGTACCAGCATGGTCTCATATTTCATTAGAACTCGTTAAAACTGGTCAGTTATTTCTCCTTTTCGGTGCCTTGTGTTGTTTCTCATTTT
The DNA here is from genome assembly GCF_036898095.1 of Palaemon carinicauda. NCBI lineage: Eukaryota > Metazoa > Arthropoda > Malacostraca > Decapoda > Palaemonidae > Palaemon > Palaemon carinicauda. Next base: position 98,758 of record NW_027171082.1, read on the forward strand.
AGGTTCATCGTTGCTCAAAACAGCTGAATTTTTTTATCCTATTTTTTCTTAGTGTGAAGAATCATCTTTGTCTAGGATTCATTCGAATAGATATTTCAAAATCATAAGTTAAATTTTCGAGTCTCAGCAGATTTCGGGATCCAGGCTAGAGTAACCGGCGTTTCAAATCCACTTTCCGGCTGAGACGGGTTTACAGGTCTGTTTATTCTAGCATTGCCGTATGATGATGCCCGAGTTTTGTGATCGTGAATGCAGAGCAAGAGAAGCCAACTAGTTTCAGAAGATTCTTTGGGTTGGTATTTATACCTGGATTATTTTGCTGAATTCAGAACTGGTGGGATTTCTGTCCATCAAACGATAAAGTAAAGCAGTGATTGAACAGTATGTGTTATCGGGTATATTTGCGTGCTTAAAGTCTTCTACTATTGCAAATTGTTATGTATAACTGTACATATTCACCTTTTGTATATAGCTACACTCATGCAAAGTTCCGGTCGTACTATGTCCTCGTGTATTGTGTGTCAAATATAACATCAGACTCCAAGGTGTTTATAATGTATATACTTCATGTATTTTATTGACCGTATAGAGTAAGGAATTAAAACTACAGTATGATACAGTTAAGGAACAGTCAAATATTTTTCCATCCAATTTTGGTCTTTTACCACTAGAATGCCAATTAAAAGACGATGAATCTCGAATTTGATCTAATGAAGTACATTATGTAACCAACCTCGGAAAACAACCCACAGGCTTGTCGCTGTCTTTCACATTTTCGTTTTGGGAGTTCTCTTCCGTCCCGTCTGTCTTGTATGCTTTTTCTTCCTTTATTCCCGTCTGTTCCAGGTCATTATGAATACTAGTTCTCCAAGGATTTTTTCCATTGATTTCTATCTTGTCAGATTGGTACAAGTTGCTTAACTGCACTATTGTTTTCCTTCCTTTCTTATCCTTTGCGATTTGGGTCTTCTCTGGCTTTTGTATGACAGCTCATCTCTGCAAAATATCTCTATCCAGTACAATGATCTTGGATCATTGAGTTTCCTTTCAAGTCTTGTTTTATTTTGCTTTAAAACTCGTTACAGAGATTACATCCTATTTGGATCAAGTAAGTACTGTAGCCATTGTACTTTCCATCAAGGACTTTATTTATAATATCCTTTTTGGTCCTCAGATTCATAAATACATTATACTTTCTCTCTGTAACTTTTTCATGTTATTTTCCCCTTTGTTTTCATTTTGCCTCGTCGATATTTAATTCTCCAAGCACTGGTGTGTGTGTGTTTGTTGGACCGACTTCTTTCTTTATAAGGCAGATCTCTACCCTTATAAGTAATCCTTACTCTTTATTGTATCATTGAGGTTAAGAAATTTGACTCATTCTAGTAATAGTAACCTTCATGTGGGGTTTATCTACCGACGTCGCAGGTTTCGCCGACAACAAATCGATGTTTGAACTTTGAATGCAGTTAGAATTAAGGGGAGAATCTTTGTCAAGATATGTTTGTGCGTTAGTGCTTGTGCTGTGTACATACTGGCCAAATTTTGTCTGATTATTATTTTATTATAGTATTTAAGTTATCCCACATTATTTTTATCAGATAGTCATTTGTTTTAGCTTAGTTTTTAGTTAATCTATCTATATAATTTAGTTATTTCTTCTGCATATGGGAGCTATGGTCACCTCTTCTAACGTAACGAACTAACTCGCCTAACGAGATCAAACAAACAATCTTTATATGACATCCTGTAATGTTTATTTTATTGAAATGAATTGTGTGGGATTGTTTGCTAGTTGTGTTTAGAGGTAATCTACCGGTAATCGATACTATCTCTTTGTTTCAGCCTCATAGCTTTTGTAAATACACTTTAATGAGGCGATTGTGTGTCTAGATGTAAGGGTTTGCCATTTTGAGAATGACCTTGTTTTGTGGATGAGATTAAACCTGAGGTGTTGTGGTAATTTTCATAGACGAGTAGCTAATCATGAGATATTTGTATGGAGTTTGGAGTACCCTGTTGTAGTTGCTTATAAAAGTATTCGCCCTCTTTGCTAATTACGTAGGCCGAAGACTCTCAAACGAATGGTATACGCTCTTGCAGGATGTTTGTCAGGGAGCTAACGAAGCGTGGAGTGGCCGGCGTCGGCGTGGGATTTCCGGCTACGAGGATCACCGGGGGAAGGATGAGGTTCTGTCTATCTGCCGCGCATACGAAGGAAATGCTAGACAAGGTCAGTGAGTTGTGGTCAGTATCTTTGTAACCAGAGTGAGGGATCCAATACAGTACTGTCTAACCAGTTATACGGCCCAATATTGCTAGCAGTAGTATCTCAATGGGTGGTGCCCTGGCTAACATACTGAATCAATGTTGAAGAAAAACACAATTTTAGCCAATGTGTCTTCAGAATAAACATTTGGCCAATTTTCATACCTTTTTTTAAGTATATATTCTTACTAGGTTTCTATTAAAGGTCTTCAGAATTATAATATACCTGTAATACTAGCGGAACCCGTGTAAATTATACGAAATATTTTCAATATTAATTATCTTGTTCCTAACCTATGCATGCTTGAATAATATATCCTGAGATTAATTTTATAATCTGGGTTATGGAAATTGATAGAACTCAATTTTTTGTCTAATATTTAAAAAAAAGAATCAGGTGCTAAAGACAAAATTGGGAAAAACTATATAAGATGCGCTTTGGTTAAGTAATCAAAGTCTAATGTGAATTTGTAAGAGTATACCATGAAATCATTTCTGTTTTCTTTAAAGTGTGACACAAAATAAATAACACACACACACTATCGTATTAATATATAGGTAATGAGTATTTTCACTTGAATAAAGGCAAATATTGACCTTTTAAGCCTAGTAAAACTGGTGTGCTGATGACATTTATGTATGTGTAAAACAACTAGCCACTGACAGATATTCTGGTGTATATCGCACAATAATAATGTTTATAATTGGCCCAAAGTTGAGCATGTGAAGTAGATGCATCATACATTTACATTAAGGTATTTGATAAGCCTGTCAAATTGTAATTGATGTTCTGTTATGATTATTGTTTACTTGCTAAGCTACAACCCTAGTTGGAAAAGCAAATGCTACAAGCCCAAGGGCTCCATCAGGGAAAAATAGCCCAGTGAGGAAATAAATAAACTACAGTATAAGAGAATTAATGAACAATTGAAATGAAATATCCGAAGAACAGTAACAACATTAAATTAGATCTATCATATATAAACTATAAAAACTTAAAGAAAAAAAGAAGAGGAGATTCAAGATAGAATAGCGTGTCCGAGTTTACCCTCAAGCAAGAAAAGTTAAAGAAGAATAAGGGAAGAATATATCTGTAATCGCATCACAAGTGCTCTCGCACACTACCGTAATGATGCTGATGATATGGACTTCCCTTTGAATTACATCAAGGATGGTATTTAAGAATTGCCTCTTGCTTACATTCATGTTTTTTATCATTATATTGAGGCAACTAACTGGCAGCTTAGATGTCAACGCTTCCTCTCTCTCAGGTACATCGGTTTCCTTACCTCATACGCTATTCGGTTGTCCCTTAACTTGACCCAGCCCCAGTTATGACCTCAGATTCAAGAATAAATGCCCAGGTGATGTCAAGAGTCCTTTTGAATCTGTGACCTCTTGAAACATAACAACAATGGTAGATATAAAGAAAAATAGAGGGACATGTATTGACTGTTGAGGTAAATCACAGCTCTTCAGTGTGGATAATACTTGCAGCTCAAAGCATTCTGTGAGAAGCGGTTAATAACTGCAATGTAATTGTTCAGTGGCCACTTTCCTCTTAGTAAGGGTAGATGAGACTCTTAGCTTTGGTAAGCAGCTCTTCTAGGAGAAGGACACTCCAAAATCAAATCATTGCTCTCTAGTCTTTGGTAGTGTCATAGCCTCTGTAACATGGTGTTCCACTCTCGGTTGGATTAAAGTTCTCTTACTTGATGGTACACTCGGGCATGTTATTCTATCTTATTTCTCTTCCTCTTGTTTTTTGGAAGTTTTTATAGTTTATATGGTATATGAAAAATCTAATTTAATGTGGTTACTGTTCTTGAAATATTTTATTTAGATTGTTTATCACTTCTTTTGTATTTGATTTATTTCCAAGATCCTTTCCTCACTGTGAGCTATTTAACTGTGTTGGAGCCCGTAGGCTTATAGCATACTGCTTTTCCAACTTGGGTTATAACTTGCAATAATGATGATTATTTGTTTGAGTTTAATATTCATAACTTAGCCTTGAGTTTCTAACATCTCCCTACAGATCCTGGAGGAGGTCGACGAGGTGGGCCACTTGTGCAGTGCCCACTACTCCAGCATTCCAAAGAGCAAAGAGCCCATCGAGTGGTAATACATCTGCCATAATACATCTGCCGTCGGGCCGGAGACAAGGACGTCCCAGTGTGACGATGGTGCTTGGTAGGAGGAAAGCACAAGTTTGCATCTGTGAATTTTATAACTGCAAGAATATTTTTTTATGAATTATCGTTTCTATCCACTTCATTTTCCTACAGTTTCAAAGAGAGCTGCTCGTTACATGTTTTTGGAGTAAATTATACGAATCTTTTATGCCTGTCTGTATATTATCACTGGGTTAGGAAGTTCAAATGGAATTTTAGTATGACCTTTAGGCAATACTGATCCAAAGATTGTTTAATTAGCTGTAATATGCTGAGTTTTTTTCCTACTGGATATGTGATTTTTGTACGTTTTTGTCAAGATATGTATGATGGGTGTTTTATTTGGAAATACAATGTATTTTATGCAATATTAGCAAACTGGTACTTTTACTCTCCAGTTTTTTGTTGGCAGTGATTTGCGGAAAACGTTCTAGAATATTATGTGGAAAACGCTCTAGAATATTGATTTGCGGAAAATTTGCGGAAAACGTCATAGAATATTGACATGTGGAAAACGTTCTAGAATATTGATTTGCAGAAAACGTTCTAGAATATTGATTTGCGGAAAACGTTCTAGAATATTATGTGGAAAACGTTCTAGAATATTGATTTGCAGAAAACTTTCTAGAATATTGATTTGCGGAAAACGTTCTAGAATATTGATTTGCAGAAAACGTTCTAGAATATTGATTTTCAGAAAACGTTCTATAATATTGATTTGCGGAAAACGTTCTAGAATATTGATTTTCAGAAAACGTTCTAGAATATTGATTTGCGGAAAATGTTCTAGAATATTGATTTGCAGAAAACGTTCTATAATATTGATTTGCGGAAAACTTTCTAGAATATTGATTTGCGGAAAACTTTCTAGAATATTGATTTGCGGAAAACGTTCTAGAATACTGATTTGCGGAAAACGTTCTAGAATATTAATTTGCGGAAAACGTTCTAGAATATTGATATGCGGAAAACATTCTAGAATATTGATTTGCGGAAAACGTTCTAGAATATTGATTTGCGGAAAACGTTCTAGAATACTATTGCCTTGAAATAATGAAGATTCTCATTTTCGTACTCGCAACGAGTGGTTACAAGATAGTCCTCAAATATCACAAACTGCCAGCCTGTTGTTTATCTTCTTGAAATCTCCTGCGGTTAGAAAGAGTCGACTGATGATTGCCCTGAAATTTTGATACAGTCCGACTCAAGTTTTGGTGGAAATCTTACGGAGATATTTTAATTTGTAGTGGCTGCTATACCATAGCATTTGGGTTCTATATTTTTTATTATTTTCCACGCATTATTTCGGTGCAAGTTTGCATGCGGGGTCCATGTTACTCGTCTTGCGTAGACACTGCAAAGCGCTTGACTTGGAACTAAGTTAAAGTGTATAAGTTTGTACAAAAATAATCACATCTAATGAATGGTGACGAGTCTTTGACACTGACAATGGATATTTTACATTGACGTTACCGAAGGGAAACGTCGATGAAATTCCTGCTCCTGTTATGTGCTGCGTGTTATGTGGTTTTTAGAATTTACTTACTTTGGTAAGGAAGCTTTTTGAAGTGGGATTGAAGCGTTTTGAAGTGGGATTTATATCTAAACGGACATGGATGTCGGAGCCGAGTGAAATTCTGCTATTTTGAGTCTTACAACTTTTAACATGCATACAAATACCAAGGCACTTCCCCCAATTTTGGGGAGTAGCCGACATCAACAAATGAAACAAAAATAAAGAAATAAAAGGGGACCTCTCCTCTCTACGTTCCTCCCAGCCTAAGATATATTGGCTTTTATTAACTTACTATCTTTCAAAATGTTAGATAACTGGGAATTCTAATGCTGCCAGTAATTTAGAAGTATTTAATATTAGTTTTTGATGAGTAGTTAACATTGCACTCTCTTAACCAATGTCAGATTTTTAAAAAATATCGGGATATGTTTTTTTTCATTTTCTACTGTATTTCATCCTTCAAGTCACCTGTGATAAGGACTCTAGGCGCATTAAAACATTAGTGCAGCAGAGTGCAATTTTGATAAAGCAACGGGAAGAACTTATTCGTACGCAATCCCTGCTTAGTGTTTGCGTGAATTTTCTCTTTGTCAATGGAAGTCAAGCAATCCGAAGTATAAATAGGTTCCAACAACTATTTTATTATCTCTCATCATATTCATCTTCTGCCTTTCCTTCATTATCATTTTTACTTCTTTCTATAATGAATAGAATTATCATTGCCTGTTTTCTTATGTTTATTTCTTGATGTTTAATATATATGTCCAGGTAATAATTGTTTTTAATTCCTTTATTGCAAGAAACAGTTTGGACATCGTACTGGTGATCAAAGGTGCTTTTATTAAGTAATGTTCTAGTCTCTTATATTACTGCATTTACTAACTTGGAGACAAGTCAGCCATGATTCCATTAGTTGCTACAGAAAGCCACAAGAAGGGTTTTTATCCCTTGTGCACAGTTGGCTCATTTTCTTAAAATCCTTATGGCAATGTAACCTAGAAGTCTTGTGTGAATTGTTAAAATGTATGTTGAACATGACTAGCGCATAGCAGTGTACTCAAAGATGAATAGCATGGACCTCCCCTTGACTTATTTAGTAGCTACTACTTATTTTGTTTAAAAAAAAAAAGACAAGTGATTAGGGGGAAATTTCTATTTCTTTTTAAGGATGTTTATAACTATTTCTTGATAAGTTTTCATAATGGATGTCTCTTTATCCATGTATGGTGTCTGGGTTTAATATACCACGACTTAGTACTGTAATCTTGTGTCACAATGAAAACGTTATTTTTTCTACGCCCTTTCGTGACCAGCGACGATCTACAAATCCGTTGGAGTCGTGCAGTTATCGCAAACATTGTATGGTGTCTGGGTTTAATATACCACGACTTTGTACTGTAATCTTGTGTCACAATGAAAACCTTATTTTCTCTACGCCCTTTCATGACCAGCGACGATCTACGAATCCGTTGGAGTCAGGCAATTATCGCAACTGTGGCGTGGTAATGATGATTCGTTCACTTTCGCATTCGTGCGTACAATGCCTTATGCTTTAAAGGGTGTAATAGTAGAACATCATTGGATCTCTCGACTAGTTTCATTTGGTTCAATTAAGATTGTTTTTAGTCATAGTATATCAGATACCAATACTTTCTTTGTTACTATCTAATGAGACAATGTTTTTGTTACGTTTCCGTTCATTTATTTCTCTGCGGAGGCAGTTCTGTCTTCTGTGGTCTGATGTACTTTAAAAAGAGTTCCTTATTAATTTACAAGTTACAAAGACTTACTTAGTTTAAATTATTAGCCTTTTTTTAATACTAAATCTTTCCATCTAGTTTAGTTTTAAGGTCAAGTCACTGATGTAATTGTGTGAATGATATAGAATATAATTACTTGCCTAACTGCCAATTATGTCATAATGTTTATTATAGATTCACTGTATTTCTTTATTGTATCTACAGGAAAATGTGGGATTTCTTAGTCGTAGACATTACAGTACTTTTGTTTCCTGTCAATGAGTTTCACCACTTTTGATGGTTCAATCCGGCTTCTGCTGTTCCAAGTTATTGTTGTTTGAAATCTTGAAGTATTAGATAGCGGTACGGAGGTGCGCGTGCGTGCGTGCGTGATGTGCATGTAGCTTCGTAGGCGGGATGCGACGTCGTTTGATACCGTGTGACCGTTTTAAACACCTACTGCGTGATGAACTTTCTACTCTATATTTTTGCAATATTACTCTACAGTATTTGAGAGTTTAAATAACTGTCCCAGAAAGAAAACCTTGGGCCTGTCTAGAACACTTTCGCAGCGGGTAACCTAACTTGCGTAGATTTTAGGCTTGGTAAGATCAAGGTCGGGGGAGCGTCTCCCCTGGCCAACAACTATATTTTTTTGAAAGTTTTTGATCCAAAAGTTTTATTGATATGCCAGTTATGAGAATGTATTTTTAATATATGTACATGTTGTAACGTTTGCTTACTGAGAGAGAGATATATGAATATTGTTAGAATGTACAGTACTGTATTACTGTCCATTTTGCACAAACAGCAAGTAAAGAGATTGCCCACATTAATACTGTACTGTTTACTGAAACACTTAAGTGCTGTTGTAATATCTGTTGTTAAATTATTATTCGTATTGGAATTAATATTAAAGATGATGATTACACAAAATGGATTTGTTTGTGTGACCCTTTGAAAGGATATGGGTTACCTTGCCTAGGACCTGATTGTCCTACGGAAAAGGAGTCTCTCTTTTTCCTCCAGGACAACTACATAAGGTATATACCGAAACATTGCTTACAAACCCATTACTTTACTTTACTTTGATGGCTGGTTTTCCGGTCCCATACAACAGGGGAACCCCCACTCTCTACGGGACCTTGCAGTTACCACATATTTATTGACTTTGAATTTTTCAAACACATTGTCTTTCATTCATTAAGATCAGCAGCTCCGTGCCTCTCGAATTCTAGAATTGATTTCATAATTTGTTAAGTTTGTTTTGTTTTCCACCGTTTCGCTTTTCCCTTTCCAAAGGTAGTGATCAAATCACAGAGATCTCATCAAGTACCTGATTGAGACGCCACATTCTCAGTAGTGATCAAATCACAGAGATCTCATCAAGTACCTGATTGAGACGCCACATTCTCAAAATTGAAATAATTGTCGGTATAAAACGACCCCAATTAATGACTCATACACTAACGTACCTAATAATAGTGTTAGCTATATTAACAGTAACCACATCAATAAATCGTTTATAATATTAAACGTACTATCATCAATTCTGATACTGAGAAGAGGCCTGAATAACCCGTGATCGTATAAAAACGGAGAACGGGAAATTCACCTCTCTTACTCAAAGAAAACGAGAGAAAGGATAACTCATACCTGTAGAACCGGAAACGAGCACTCTATGCTTTCGCTCTCAAGGTTACATATTAAAAATTAACATCACACAATAAATAAGAAAATTAATAAAATTGATTGCTTTTCTTAGTAATAGTAATAACGAAGAATAACGACAACGTAACAAAAAAACAAGGATATAGTCTAAAACGAACCCTCCAGGAGGGTACAAATTAACAGACTAAATCGCTAAGCTTTAAATCGTTACTATGCTTTAAAACGCTATCTTAAATCGCTATTCTTCGTAGGTCCAAATTGGACTTGTAAGCAAATAAATACCATAGTAAAAATTAATAATAATTAATGATAACATAAAAGGCCATAAAACGTAAGTGATATAACCTATCTGACAGAGTACCAGATGGGCAAAATTAACTAGAAAATTTACCGAAGCGAACATACCCAAAATGGCTGCCGATATCTCGGCAGGACAATCGCTTCCAAAACTAAAAACCACCATAATGGAAATAGAACAAATGCCCGGTACTGTCAAAAGCTGCCAAAACAAACTATGGTACTTAACATTGGTAAGGGTGAAGTAACAACGTCAGTCATGTTGAAATAACGAGAAATTCTTCGAAAAAACACTGTGCCCAAAAAAACTATGCTTGCTTCAAGTCCAATTAAAGAAGGAAGGATGTCCTAGAGGGCGCGCGTGGTAGGTGTCGTTGGGGAGTTCAACCATGTTATCTAGGGCCTGTCACGGCCCTCCCCATTGATGAAGGGATTATCTAAATGGAAGACAACCTGTGAATAGTGGTTTACACACGCCTTTGTTTAATACACGACACCTACAAGGTGTTCGCGCGAGGGTTGTAACCTCTGCATTCCATGCTTTTATCTTTCTCTAGTATATTTGGAAGATTTATATTAGGAAAGGTATAAGGAAGGACCTTTCTCACCGGCCGTCACAGGCCCCCCAGAAATTTCTTTCTCAGTTCCAGAGCAATGTTGGCTTGGAGAGTTTCTGATACTAAAGACGATGGTTTGATCCCAAAAGCCAATATTGAAGTAACAAAATTATCTGTCCAATTCTTACTTAGGTCAGGGGACAATTGTGCTTCCTTCTATTCAAAATATGGGACAAATAACCTAAATTGGAGTAATTTTAGAATAAACTTCAAATTAACTTACCATGGTCTGATGTTGTGGAGAGTGATGGAAATGGAGGTACAGGGAACGAGGAGAGGGAGACCAAAGCGAAGGTGGATGGACTGTATCAAGGATGACCTTCGATCAAAGGGATTAACCGGTGATGAAGTGTGGGACAGAGGTAGATGGAGGACGCTGGCCAGAAACATCGACCCTACATAAAAGTGGGAAAAGATGCAGACGAAGAAGAAGAAGAAGAATGATGTTGTGGTGGCCGATGTCCGCTTCGCTTTTGTTATTCTTCCAAGGTATTGTATAGAGAGAGACTATAGGAAAGTCTCAATTGAGAGATCTTCAAAATAAGCTGATAAAGAGCGCACAACAAACAATTAAACAGTAGCGTGAAGCTGCGAACAAAGGAATGAAGTGCCAGAGATGTATGGGAGCACTGAAAGGTTATAGGATATGTAACGGCTCCTCACTTATCCTTCCCCTTAGAGGATTAGACTGGGTAAAGTCTATTGGGGGTGCAGATACCTATGGTTATCTTAGGGTACGTCCCTGATTATACACAATATCTTCGGATAGTCGTTCCGGGGTTTGGAACCCCGTGATACCTGATGGTAATTCTCTTGTAATATCACTCGCAGAAATATTATACAGTGGGAACCAGCCAAAGGGAACTTCCATCAGGACGACATGGCTATTTCACCCAAAAATAGATTTTTCCTATGTCAAAATCCCTTTTTTGGTGTTGTTTCAATTGCCTCTGTTTTACTTCAACAGAACTATTGGCAGAAGAAAATGTGGGAAAAGCAAGATAGGAGTAGGAGGAGAAATATTGAAAGAACAAACAGTCAAATGATTGATCAACTGATATCCCAAAAACTTAATTTTCTCGAGGCATGGCAACGTCTATGGAAATTTTATCAAAATGGTATATAATATGAATTAAAGGTGATGTAAATTTTCATGAATGTTTTTATATTATTTAGAGAACCCATAAGAAATATTTCATAATTTTGAAATAGAATGAATTATCCAACCAACTGTTTTGAACACCTGACAGCAGGACTTTTACATGTACAGCAAAGTGACCCTTTCGTTTTAAAAGGCATCAAAGAATGTTACTGTTATATCGAAAACTATTCAAAGAAATGAAAATAATAATGATGGCCAATTACATTCGGTATTTCAATTTAAAATGGCGTTATTAATAGGGAATCAGTTTATTGTTGCTACTTGGAGAAATAACTAGCCATGCAATTTATTTAATCAGTGGAAAAAGGAAGGAATCCTTTTGAGAGGAACTTGATAATGACGATAAAATTGTCCAAAGACTGCAGATAATACTTTGCATTTATGAGACAGGCAGACTTCTTTCATATGAAGTAATCTAAGGCACGCCCTCATAAAATAAATTTCCTTCTACATTGACTGACTAACCTGCGACTCTATATATGCTGTTGGGGAATCATATTCATTGCTTCCAATACTTGGGTTAATGGACTGTGAACCTCTCCAACTCGACTACCAACCTTTGCGATCGAGCTCAGATTGTCTTCAACCGTGACTTTGTTTTACTGCTTGTCTAGGGGCAGCCGGTGCTGAAACTTTGGTGCGTGGGTGTACCATAATGTGTGTATTGTATAATGTATAAACTCTAATTACCTCTGCCAATGAAGTTGGAAGGAAGTTATGTTTTTGCCCCTAGTTGTGTGTTTGTTTGTGAAGAGCTTCTTGGCCACAATTTTAATCATAGAGTAATGAAACTTGTAGGAATTACCTTATGTAAAAATCTGGAAATTATTAAATTTTGGAAGGTCAAGGTCAAAGGTCAAGCAAAATGTCTATTTCATGTAATCACCCATAAGTTTGGACATGGTTGTCGCAGACTTCAAACTCTGTTCATATTTGATTGTATGAAAATGCATGCCAATTAATATATGTTATGGCCAAAGGTCAAGATCAAAGTGAAGCAAAAGGTTGAGAAATGAGCTGCAGCGGCAGAGGTCTATGCTTTACTATCCCTCTAGTTGCCAATGTTTAGAACAGAAATCCAAAAGTGTAAATAACTAAAAATAAGGATACCGGTTTAGAGGAGAAATTCTAAAACCACACTGAACTAAATGATAGATTTCTGTCTCATACTTCCTTAGTGCCATATGGTCCCCTGGCCCAATCTACGGGCTGTATGGCATAAATAAAAAACCTGCAACCTAATGCAATACAAGATCTTGGATTTTGGATTTGTGTCCAGTGGAATTTTTATTTTTCTCGCTAGTTTTCCCACTAAATATTAAAAACAACAGGAAATAATTTATTGATATTCTATGGTCCGCTGTTAGGATAGAATAATCATACATGCAGGATATACTACTAAGGGAAGTCTAGTATCCCGCAAGGAAGTCTATGGAGAAAAACAAATGCAAATACCAGTAAATTAGGACTAGAACTGGTACCTCGAAACCCTCTTGAGTGTCTTCGCAGCATTTCACAGGTCAGTGATTGTACCCTTCTTTTTAGCTTTCTAATTGGCTTCCTTTCTCCAACCTTGTCCTCTAACCTTTCTTGACTTTCTTACAGTGCTGTGTGGCCCAGTTTCATATATCTAGTAATCCAACTATTACTATAGAAAAAAAATTTTTTTCTAACATTAACAAGGGAACCATAAATGTACACGATAAAGGAAATGAAAATTATTTAGTTTATACATGCGAACAGGTGTTAGGAGTAGATTATTATTATTATTATTATTATTATGATTATTATTATTATTAGCCAAGCTACAGCCCTAGTTGGAAAAGCAAGATGCTACAAGCCTAAGGGCTCCAACAGGGAAAAATAGCCCAGTGAGGAAAGGAAATAAGGAAATAAATGATGAGAATAAATTAACAATATATCATTCTAAAAACAGTAACAGCGTCAAAACAGATATGTCATATATAAATAAATAATTAAATTTGTACATGAACTAGTTTTGCGCCTGTTCCGGTAGTGACCATGATAAATAAGAAGATATCTAAAGGGACATTCAAAAACAATTATATAGACATTTGAAAAAGTATAGGCATGTGTTGACCCAAAAGGATGAGACTAAAAATATATCAGAGTACTGAGCCTATGGGAGTTATAAAATCATTGAGAAGAACTATTATAAGATGAATAGATATATGTTTAATAAGGGGTAAAAATTACATATTAGGACTTGGTAGCGAGATGCGTATGGGTAACAGAATAAATTTAATGTTAAAAGATTATGCCATTCCATAATATCACAATACAAGATTATATAGATATAAGAATTGTATTGGGGGAAAAATCCCCATCTAGATATGCAAAAGAAAGAAATATGAAAAGTGGAATAAGTGAAGGAAAAGATTAAAAACAAAACTAAATAGAATAAAGGAAATAAAAAATTCAGTTAGTTTTTGAAATGGTTATATAAAAAACTAATGGAGAAATGGTTAAACAGGCTAGATTAAAAAAGAAAAGAAATATTACAGAACCAGAAATACAGATTATAAATGATGTGAGTAGGTCTACTGGGAAGAGGTAGAATAAGCGTTTGGTTTTTAGGAGTGGAAAGTATTGATAAGTTACAGGTAGTAACACAGATAAAAAAAAAATGGGGCAATTTAAAACTTATAGTGTGAAGAACACCATAAGAAATAGATATATTGATATATAAAATTTATACTTAAAGAAACATTCCTTTTGATAGGTTGGAGGGGGAGCCAATATAAAAAAATTTATACTCCTAGAAACACTTTTTTTTAATATTAAAATTATGTCCTATAGAAACTATTACAAATTATTAAATAGTAAATTTAAAAAAAAAAAAAAATTACTATACACCGTGGAATGTCTTTATAAAGGCCTCGTAAATTTAATTTTTCTTTATGTGAAATTCATATTTTATTAAGATAATTTCTAAAGCCGTTGATATAAAGTATTTTCTATTTTTTCATTCCATTGCGCTATTTCATTGATATTAATTTAAGAAAAAAATCTGTCCTGGTAGAAACACTACTATACTGTACATAGTCGACTGTATTCTTTATAAAGGCCTCTTAAGCTTAATTTTCTTTATGTAAATTTTATATTAAATTATTAAAATAATTTATAAAGGAGTTAATATAAGAGTTTTCAATTTTTCTAATGCTATTTCATTAATATTGATTGTTCTATTTCCAAAAGTAGAGGTTTCGCTACATTTGTTTACATAATCAGTAGGGTAGAATATTAAGCAACATTTGCCTTACGTCTCGTGAATTTAATTTTTCCTAATGTAAATTTTATATTAAATTATTAAAGTAATTTATAAAGGTGCTAATATAAAACTATTTATATTTTTTTATTTTATTTCACACTATTTCATTAATATAAAAGTAGAAGTTTCTCTACCTAAATTAAATTTTTCTTTATGAGAATTTTATATTATTTTATTAAAATAATTTACAAAGGTGTTAATATAAAACATTTTCTATTTTATAATTTTATTTCATCATATTTCATCCACATTAATTGTTATAATTTCCAAAAGTAGAAGTTTCTCAACATTGTTTACATAATCAGTAGGGTAGATTTTTAAGCGATACTTGCCTGACGTCTAGTAGAAAGTCTGCAAAAGTGACGAATTTTATATTATATATTCTATAGGAATAAGCTGTATTATACATCAGAAATTAAAGAAGAACAGGAAAACTTCATTAACAAGGCTGGTTTGGAAGAAATGAAGGTGATTATGTTTAATGTATTTAATTGAAAGTTAAAGTATCTGAGCTTAGAGCAGTCTTTGCCCGTGTACCCTTAAGCTGGGTAGTTCGTTAGCCGTACGGGCGAGAATTATTGTAAAAACAAAATGTTCATCTAATTACGTACACACTACCCTAGAGCTGATTCAGTTTAGTGTACCTGATGATTAGGGTAGGTTTAACTTGTTCGTGACTTCGCTGGCTAGGTTGGAACGAATACAGGTCTAATCACTTGCCTAAGTCACCTAATGGCAATATTTCGGTAGAGTCCCACCCAGCGCCATTATCGCTTGCCAGTGCATAGGAGCTTGATTTTTTTTTTTTTTTTTTTTGTCTTTTGGTTGTGAGCGAACTGAGCTTTCGGTGGAGCAAAATCCATTAGATTTCAGTAATATTTCATAATCTGTGTTGGCGAGACATTGTAAAAACCAAATGTTGACCTAACTACGTACACACTACCTTAGGGTTGATTCGGGGTGTATGTATGACGGCGGCCACCTGTATGTATTATTATGGCTAACCTAGAATACAGCCCCCCCCCCCATATCGTTAGGCAAGTAGGTAAGGAAACGGCTTGTAGGTTAGGGTAGGGGGGAAAACTTTAGGTTAGTTGATGTCCATTTCTCATCCCCGCGGGAGAAATTGGCCGCTGATATACAAAGCCACGGGGTGATTCATTATAGTATACCTTATGATTACACTTGTTTGTTACCTATCCAGCTAGGTTGGAATGAATACAGGTCTAATCACCTAATGTTAATATTATAATGAGTCCCACCCAGCGCCATTACTGCTTGCCAGTACATAGGAGCTTGATTTTATATATATATATTTTTTTTTTTTTGGTTGCGAGCGAACCGAGCCCATGGTGGAGCAAAATCCATTAGATTTTGGTAATATTTCAATAGAATCAAATGGTTTTTGCACTACCGTGCGCTCGCTTCACTCGAGATAAAAGAAAGACGTAAAGCTCCTATGTACTGGCAAGCGGTAATGTAGAGATATATCTACATTGTCATAATGGATCACATAGATCTAGGGTAGAAGGTTGGGACAGGCGATATCTTTCTTATTACTTGTCAAATAATTTTTCCTCATATAAAACCGATTTACCTTTACCACGGCAATTTTTTCCAAGTTCGGCCCGGTTCGGATACCGTTAGAACTAGCACCTTAGGTTAGGGTAGTAAGGTATTTGTTTACAAGAGCACGCTCTCCATTTACTCCAAAATTATGCATTCCTGCAGCTCTTCTCCTTGTGCAGTAATTAGGAGGTTTTTAAATGCTGGGAAAGCAAAAAATAGCAAGATTTGTTGCACAATGGGGGAGGGGTTGGTTGAGGAGGTAGTAAACGACCTGGAACCAATATCGTCAACATAGTCAATCAAAGAAAAGTTTGTGACGTCAGCGTACATTTGGTATATTTTCACAATATATACTAGTTTAAAAATGGAGTAATTACTTAAAAGTGTCACCATTTGTGAAGTGTTTATTTTATTTTTGGTAAATAATTGATAATAAATCTTATTGAAGTGTTTTTCATAAAGAAACTTTTTTTTGAGAATGACTAGTTTTCCCAGACGACGTTTTTCTACACTAATGCCATCTATTGACCACTGCCTAAGGATGGCTGCCAATTTCCTGCCAATGAAAACAGTCCTATGCTGCAAAAATAGTTATTCTCATAAAAAAAAAAAAATTTTGTCTAGTATTTACCAAGTAAAGTATACAATTCACAAATAGTGACACTTTTGAGTAATTGCTCCATTTTTAATTTTGTATATATTTTGAATGTATGCCAAATGTACGCTGACGTTTTAAACTTCTCTTTGATTGACTATGTTGACGATGTCGGTACCAGGTCGTTTACTACATCCTCAACCAACCCCTCCCCCCGCCCATTGCACAACATATCTTGCTATTTTTTGCTTTCCCAGCATTTAAAAAACCTCCTAATTACTGTACATAAAAGAGGAGAGCTGCAGGACTGCATAATTTTGGAGTAAATGGAGAGCGTGCATTTGTAAACAAATACCCGGTAGTAATATTACAGGGGTTATTTGTTGAATGGCAGATCCTGTCGTCCTAGTTTTGGTAGCTCTGGTCACATTCTTAACCTTAGTAAGGAAACTCACTTTGTAGGTAAGGTTAGCTTGGGTAATATTATGTTAGCACACATCTTTTTAATTTAGTGAAAGGAGATTGGATTTCCCTTTTGTTCTTACAAGTGTACAAACCCTTCCTTCTAGGGAATATATTTTCAGAGTGATCTAGACCAGCAGTTGGAATTGTTGATGAGGTATTAACAACAAATGGTGAGCATGAGTGAGGAGTCCCGCCCCTCCACCTGTCAGTATCTAATCACTTTTGTTTTCGCCCACAAGAAGTACGAATGTAGTATTGCACCCCTACATAATTTTTTCATCTTTCTTTGGCTTTTACAATGTGAATGCTGTCTGTTGATTACGATGTATGTGAAGCAAGGAGTTAGTACTTGCCGGGAAAAGGGTAGACGTAACCGGTTTATGTCTAATCCAGCTGTAGATTGTTACTATCTTGCTCTGCATCTTGTAGGGACCGTGACTGTTTGCAGTCATCCGAGTACTAAGTGTAGGTCGTTTTCTCCTGTGTAGTAGTTGGTGTATGCCTTGAGGTGGGGGAAGAGAGCTAAACCTTCTCTGGGGTCTGTCTTGCCAATGCCCTAGAAGACGCCTAAGAAGTCTTTAGCTTCTCCATCCTCACATTTGATTGAGTCTGCTATTGCACATACTTACCTGGCTCAGTCCCTAGGAAGTACGTGTCAAGAGCTAGGAGTCCTTGGAGCTACGTCAGTGGGCTTTTTAAGTTCTGGTGGCATTTGTGCTTCCCCCAGTGTTCACCGTACCCCATTGGAGCTTGAGGCTCTTTTCCTTTTGTTTCGGTGCAGTCCTCTGACGACGAGTTTGACGTAAGGAAGGCTTACGTCTGTTAGGTAGGCCCTCCTTAACTTTATTTAGGGAGTTGATAGCTAAGATTACCTCTGCCCCGGTGTCCCCAGTGCCAGTGTTCGTCATGGTGATGCCAGTGGGGAACAGCTTCGTCAATGTGTCCACAGTGTCAGTGACCCTAATGGTGTCCTCTCCTTAGCCTAAAAAGGACTGTAAAAGCTTGACCTGTGATTCCAGTGTCTGCAAGAAAAGTTCCTGGACCAGAAGGTGTCACGCCTAAGCTTGGGTGTAAGTCGGCTTTGGGCTGAAAGTTCATGTTGCCGCGGTACCAGGTGTTATCCTGTGCATCACCCTTATGTTTGTTACCCCTGACCCTGTGCTCGTCACTTCTGCCATGGGGTAAGGGACTCGTAGCTAATGCCGCCTCTGTGCCTGTGACCCCAGCTGTGTCAGTGTTGAGAGCCCCTGTGAGGGTGCCTAGCCCCTCCCAAGACAGTGTTCCCTGTTGGACCAACCCTTACATACCTAGTTTGTAAGGGGACAAAGCAAGTTAACTCTTCCAATTTTTTCTCTTCAACCTCTTTTGATTCTGATTTTGGCCCTTCATCTAACAAGAAGAATTCAAAGAAGTAAAGGAAGGCCAGTCGTAACTCAAGTCTCGTAGGACTCTTGATAACACTACTTCACAATCAGGAGAGCTGGAGGGCTCTCAGATGACCGAACTATGACCCCTTGCAATGGCCCCATACTATTGTCTGGGATGGCTGATCTGATTACCCAGTAGCCGGGATGACTGGAGTTGCACCAGTCTGTGTAGGGCCATGTATTCTTTTTGTTGGTCAAGCTGGTCCACAGGGTCCCAGGTGGCTGGCCTGACTACACAGGTAGTAAGTCATGTCAGAAATGGTGGGGTCTTGCACTCTTTCCGTTGACCAGGCAAAAACCTAGCCTATCCTTTTTCTAAGTTAGGATGTTAACAGGCGTCATCACACAGCTCCTGATAGAGGTCTAAGTGATTTCACATCCTTGGATTTAAACCAGCTAGTTTAAGTTTGGTTATAGGAATTTGATGAATCCCAATAAGTATCCTAATGAAGGACCAAGGTTCGTAATTATACGGGAACAAATCACAAATTTTTTAAGTAATTTGTATTTGTCCCTTCACGAATACAGGCCATTTGCCCTTTACTATGAATATGGAAGGTTCTCAACTTGAACTTAATGGGTTCCAAGAAGCTGTTTGTACGTCGAATTTTGTTCAATTTAGGACCCGAGATAGACTTAACAGACTCGCATGACTACGATCTCCAGCTACAAAAGTCGACAAATAGTCCTGTTTCATATTAGATAAATATCAGGTGATTGCAAATGTTGTTTTGCTTATTGTATTACAACATTTCTTCATTTTATTAGTGTACAAACTTTTGATACAAAATCTGAAATTTATGATTTGAATTGGATTTATTTTTGTATCTCCAAATGTTTTCAAGTTGAGAACCTTCTTATGAATATAGCCATAGTAAATAACTCGAGTTTGTATCATCATCATCTCCTCCTATGCCTATTGACACAAAGGGCCTCAGTTAGATTTTGCCAGTCGTCTCTATCTTGAGCTTTTAATTCGATACTTGTCTAGTTAGGAAAAATATTTATTATTTGAAAATTTGTAATTTTTCATAACTGTAGAACTTACTGTAGTTCTTTGAGTTACACTTCCCACCTCAACTACCCCACAAGTCCTAGTTTAAGGTTAAATAGCCAGATGTTCACATCATTTATTTATTTCCTTATTTCCTTTCCTCACTGAGCCATTTTTCCCTGTTGGAGCCCGTGGGCTTATAGCATCTTGCTTTTCCAACTTGGGTTGTAGTTTGGCTAGTAATAATAATAATAATAATATTTATGCAAAGGGCCTCGGTTACATTTCGCCAGTGGTCTCTACCTTGAGCCTTTTAAATCAATACTCCATTCATCATCTCCTGCTTCAGGCTTCATAGCCCTCAGCCATATAGGCCTGGGTCTTCCAACTTTTCTAGTGCTTTTTGTAGCCCAGTTAGCTGACTTCCAGGAATTATCATCACCTCATTATAAATTTCAACAGGTGAGTTCCAGCTTTGTTGAATTCTACTTCTATTTAAGTACCTAGGTTTGATTAGTTAGGAAAATATTAAATAGTTTCAAACATTTGTGATGTTAGCAGGCTGTATTTTGTCGGATGAAGATTGGCACCGCGTAGTAACGGGCGATGTTGAGGAAGGAGAAGACTAATTGGTAAGGGACCTCTGAAAGTGGTTTTAACACGTCCCAGTTACTATACCGACACCCTATAAGGGTAAGCGAGCTGGGTATATTCCTGGCATTCCATGCAACTTTTTTCTCTGGTATATATAGCAGTATTTATACCTTAGAAATGGTGCTTTAAGGAGCATTTCACTGGGCAACACAGGTCCCTCGCCCAGAAATAGATTTTTCCTTTGTCAAAATCCCTCAAATCAGACAGTTTTTGATCACCTCATCAGTAATTTGTCCTTACCTTTTTCAATCATGTAAAAACATGTCTAAATGACCTGATTGATAATGGTAAAGATACTTGTTTGTATATACTGTACAGTAGGTGGTCGGTACTCTGCTGAATACTAAAATCCAAAATGTATTGTCAGGTCGAATTTTGATTCCTACTCTGGTTCTTAGCTATGTTGTTTCATCTTGTAGTTTGGTATATGGTTCTTAGCTATGTTGTTTCATCTTGTAGTTTGTTATAAATTTTTATTAATATCTTTATACAATAATTTATTCTTTACTACTCTGTTTCTTTTAAGTGATCCTTGATTTTATAGCGTACATACTCCTTTTCCAATTATGATTGCAGCTTAGCCTGTAGTAATAATAATATTCTAGGTAGCTGTAGGAAGTTTAAGTTGACTGTGATATTTGGTAGTCCCATATCTTTTTTTGTTATTTTTTTTCACGTGATGGATGCATTAAAACAGAAACGATATAAGAATAGCATCTTTCTTGTATATTTGTCCAGAGTGATTAAAGTTCTCTGTGTCCGTCGGCCTACACTTCCTGGGGACTTATATGAGCAACGTTACCCCTCCAGCCCCGGGATCCTCCTCCGAAGAGGCTTCTACGACCAACCCTTAGCCTGACCTTGGTCTTGTCCGTCAGCCCGCTGACTACGACGCTCCCCCCTCAGTCTGAGTTCGCCCCTTGGCTGATGTGCTTCTCTAGGGATAACTCCTTTTTAGTCCTCGAGTTAGGTTTGCCCCGTAATAGGTAATCCTCTCCTATGAGTTCAGAGTACTCTTCTCTTTTTGACAATTACGGAGAATCCGCAGCTCAGCTGCAAGAGCATGCTCATCTTTTCATCCTCCCACCTGTTGAGGTGTAAGGGCGGTTCTCTCTTTGATCTATGTGAATCTGAACATCAAGTCGGATTCCTGGTCTCGGGCATTACGTTCTTTTGGTGTTAAGCGAGAAGGCATATGATAAAACAAGCAGTTAGCCCACAGAACTTCCTGTGCACATTTGATCACTAGAACTCATACTCCTGGGTTACAGGACATCTACAATCAAGGAAGTATCGATAAATACAGGCATACCATTTCAATGTGCAGTGCTTTGGTTTCGACAGCACCTCAGGTGTTTACAAGAGTTTTTACCCTAGTGTCAACCTGGGCCTACGGGTTTAGCCTTGTTCTCCGAGACTTCGTGACGACTGGCTGATCCTAACCGTCACTACCGAGACAACTCCTCAAGTTTACCACGATCTCAGTATCGAAGTAAATCTCGAGAGACATCCTTGCCTCCTTATTAGAAATGGGTATTCTTTGACATGTTTATAGTCATCAGCCTGCAGAAGTATTCCACAGAATGATGGGAATTCTTACCTAGACTAGTCACACTGCTAGTATCACACAATCGCACAGATTGCTCAGGATGCTAACTGTTCTTTACACGGATTATTTAGCGAGGTGTCAGGGTTTCTCCCCGTTACACGTGAGGAGCACATACGGGGAAACAGGAACCCTCGGGTCAAAGACCAGCCAGTTAGTTCGAACTTCCACTCTTCTAAGAGGTGAGTCCATCCATATAAATAGCGAGAGTTTGTATTAGTGTCTGAACATAATTACTCTGTTCTAAAGCCGTTATCCTTATCTGCAGAAGTATTTTGATGACAGGAAAACTGTTTGGAGCTCACTCTTACATACTGCATGTAAAGATAGATAGATTCTCATTGTCTGTTAAGTTTTTCTTTTGTGAGAAAATACGATTACGCATAAGTCCTGTGAAAGGCTAACTGCATTAATTCCAAGGAAACATTCTGGTAATGTGGTTCATATCATCATCATCTGTGCCTATTGACCCAAAGGGTCTCCGTAGTCGTCTATCTTGAGCTTTTAATTCAATACTTCTCCATTTATCATCTCCCATTTGGTCAGATGCTATTGTCTTTGGGTGATTTCACCTCGGGAGACTGATCCTGAGGTCGGTAAGAGAATCCAGACATTTCACGCTTCATAGTCCTCTGCCATACATTGCATGTAAATATGCAATTGGTCATTTTATTATATCTAGAAGGGCTTTAAAAGTCCTTCTAGATTTAAAAATAAATCTCTCTTAAAAAAATAAAGTACTGTATTCATTCTACAAATTATATGAAGCATTCAAAAAGGTTAAAGTTTAATGGATCCTTGAAAATGTAGGCATTAAAGTTTATGAATGTACAGTATTGATTGTAAGTTGCAACTTTATTAGTTGAGATCTATTATATCAAGAACCTTGCAGGCCAACCGTATGATTGTTAAGGTTTTTCGGTGGTCTGGTTAAATCACCCAATGATAAATTTCCCTAATACAATGCACCTGTAAAATCTCTCTGCTCTATTTAAATTCTAATATCAGGTGATTCTTATCTTTATTATTCCAAATTATAAATTGAAAACTATTGAATCATTCTTGTATTTTGCATAAATGCTATTTTGTTTTGCTTTTTATTCAGATTATTTAATGCAGTCTCTTATTTCAGAGTCCTACGTTGGGAAATAACAGCAAGTCCTTACCAGTTGTGAAAGCAGAAATTCTTCGCTGTGCCGACAGTTAAAAGTTGATGAAAATGATCATCGCTGGGTAAAGTGACAAATACAGGTTATTGTATATTGTACCACCACAGTTTATATATTTATCAGGTATAGACAGCAATGTTTTCTTGTTGATAAGTGTTCATTATAATCTATTGTTAATGTTAGTGTTCACAGGGAGATAAGATTTAATTCTCATTCTAATATATGCTTCATAGCATTTACCTTAGTTTTTAGTTTAGCATTTGAGGCAAAGTTTGCCTCTATTTTATGCCAGGATGTTTTTGTGAATGATTATATTAATTTTCTGTAAGTTTACCTATAAGAAAATTGTGGATTATTGTACTTTGAAGGGAAGAAAATCTAAAATGTGTTTGGTGATTTTGGAAATTCTTTTGGAGCATTGAAAGAAAGAAAAACCAAAATGAGTGACGAAACACTTTTGGAATTTCCTGTGAAAAGTGAAGTGGACGATCCGTTGATGCTCTCTCCGATTAAGGATGAAAGCCAGGACGGTGGGTTGCCTTTAGAACCAATTGTGGAACTCAAGATAAAGACTGAGGCAGAGGCAAAAACATTCGAGGCTGACGAAGCCAACATGAAATTTATGTGTAAGACAGAATCGTCCGGTAGCGATGAATTCTGTTTTCCCGTGGTAATCGATACTGCGAGTGAGTCGTTTATAGACAGTGAATGTGAAAAACCTCCTTTGGAGGAAAGCTATCTAGAACCTGCGGTGGAAACTTGCAGTGAAAATGAAGTTCACGTGTGCAGGAATTGCTCCGAAACGTTTGCCGACGAGTTTTCGCTGAAAATGCACAGCGCGGTTCATGCCAGGGAGATGGGCCACAGGTGTAGCGAATGCGGGAAGCCATTTCATAATAAAAGCGACGTTATCAGACACATGAGGACGCACACAGGGGAGAGACCTTTCCAGTGCACTGAATGCAAGAAGACCTTTTCTCAGCGAGTGCATCTGACGTGGCACATGAAGAGGCACGCCGGAGAAAGGCCGTTCGCCTGCAATGAATGCGGAAGAGCGTTCTACATGAGAAACGATCTCACCAAGCACATAAGAACTCACACCGGCGAGAGGCCGTACAAATGCAGCGACTGCGGTCGAGGCTTCTCCACTAAGAATAACCTTAGGTATCACATGAGGATTCATACTGGCGAAAGGCCTTTTCAGTGCAGTGAATGTGGCAAGGCCTTCGCTTCGAAAGTGTATTTCCAAAAACACATTACCTCCCACGCCGGAGGGAGTCCGTTGCACTGCAGCGAGTGTGGCGACGTATTTTGCAAGGCCGACGATTTCGCTAAGCACATGAGCCTTCACACCGGAGAAAAACCATTCAAGTGTGGTGACTGCGGGAAAGCGTTCTCTCATAAATCAAACCTTAAGGTGCACGCACAGATTCACAGTGAAGAGAGACCATTCCAATGCGGCGAATGTGGAAAATCGTTCAAGGATAAGAATTATCTTAAGATTCATTCGAGGATTCACACGGGCGAGAAACCATTCGAGTGTCCCGAATGTGGCGAGGTGTTTTCTCATTTTTCCAGTCTCAGAAGGCATAAGAAAACCCACGGCATTGAAAAGCCATTCAAATGCGATGATTGCGGGGAAGCGTTTGTTAAGGCTTCTAGTCTTGCAAAGCACACGAGACTTCATACTGGGGAGAAACCTTTCAAATGCGAAGTGTGCGAGAAGACGTTCTCTCGGAAAGCTAACATGACGATTCACATACGGACTCACACCGGAGAGCGGCCGTATGAGTGCGGCGAATGTGGGAAGACGTTCAACCAGACGAGTCATCTCCGTAGGCATGCGTGGTTTCACAGCAAAGACAATACATAAAGACTGGAAATCCCTTCTCGTAAGAATTGGCTCGCAAAATATGCTGTAAAGAGTTCAGCAGCTGCTTTTCAATTAAACTTGCTTAAAATTCACAGAACAGTTCCCTCAAAATAGAAGCTTCTAGTCTGCTTACGTAAGGCAGAACATCAAAATATGAAGGATGAGTGACTTAGGAAGTCCACTATTAAAGAGATTCCATCAAAAGGGAAATCATTCTACTGTATATTATTTGGGAGATCCTGTTCCGAGACAAAATTGAACCAAACGCTTAAATAAACATTGACGAAATTTATTTTGAAATACATCTTGAAAAGCTTGTTAAGTTGTGCATTGCAAGAAACAGTTTTTAAAAAAACTTTTCTAAAAACGAAGGCAAAAAAATTACCTGGTATTGTAGGTCTTCCCCAAAGAAGTTGAACAACTGGGTATGAAAATCCTAGAGAAACGGGTGTAAACTGAATGGAAGATACAAAGATTCTTTATTTCTGCTGTCTGTCCAGTCACTAAAGATCACCCTAAACAGTAACCTACTACAGGGGCCTTACCCAAGTGCCTGAAAGGCTTCTATTAAACTTTCCCTCTAAGCATAAATAGATAAGTGGAGTACCCTTGCTTTAGAGGGTAAGGATTGAAGGCAATAGCGGAAAGTGAATGGAGAAATGTATGTCACACAAACACTGGAGTAGTGTACTTGTTCTTACACAAATATAAGATTGTCCTTTATGAGTATGACTTCAGGTAAGCTGGAATGTCTTAAAAAATTTAACAAGGGATTTATAACTACTTTACACTCACTTTTCTTTACTTTTACTTTGGCCACAATCAGTTCAAACGTACTTTTGTGTCCTCATAAATTTTGGCAGTTCTAATTTTTTTGGCTTTTTCTTTCTGGATAAATGTAAATGCTGTTGTTTTTGGGTAAACCTGGATAGATTAAATGAAAAGTATGGGGGTATGTAATTATTTTCTGGTATGCCACAAATATGTGACAGATTTATGCGCAAGCCTGCAATTAATATTGTCTTCCTTGTGTCTTTTGGATGATGAGGGCATTATTTTTTTTGCAGTGTCCAGCTATATGACAATGTCAACAACCTGAACCAAAGGAAGTTTGTCATGCTGGGGCATTGCTGGTGCTCTGTCAGTGGGAGAAGGTTTTTGTGTGTTCGCAAGGACTTCTAAGAATGCCGTGTGGCATATTCCTCAAAGAAAGCATTGGTTTCTGATACATAGGCACCAAAGAAGGCTGACAAGAAGTATGTACCCTCCTGCTCATCTTTTAGTTCATCCTTCCCCCTCTTGTCTTATCTTCATTAGATTCTTCAGATGCTATTGTTTTTGAGAAGAAAATATCATCTGAGAAGTCCAGGAACACTGATCGATTGGAGTCATTTAAGACTCGATTGATGTCTCTCTGCTTATGCATGAGACGACGCGGTACCAAGAACCAACTATAACTGGGGAATAGTCTCTTTATGCAATATGAGGGATGAAGGGCTGATTCTTTTCCTGAAGAGATAAAGAGAGAGAAAAAAGGGTGGAATACCGAGTACCAACCTAGATTTAGGAAGTGACTTTACATGTGATAATGGTCTTGCGGGAAACGTTTCCGTTACCAGTGTTTGAGGATGAACGGCTGTTCCCTTCATCTCTTTACCTTCTTATGGATGATCCCAGTACACCTAAGGATATTTCCGTTCCAAAGGGAGAAATTAGCTCATGTTTGTGTGAAATGATCCAGCAGTTGGTTTCCTCGCTTTTATGATTGAAGGGACATTCCATTACGTGAGTGTGATTTGGAATGCGCTCTTCTGTCTTTCGTGATCGATCAACTTTGTGATCATTCTCCTTATAACTCTGACTTCTATTGATGTTGCCACATTCTTGCAGGAACAAGATCACCTGTTATTTTCCCACATGGCCAGTCTACGTGCCGAGAAGTTCCCACGTACTCAAGCGATCAGGAACTAGAACAAGCGATCACCCATGACCGCTCTCATGAGCACCAAGAAACCCCATCATGTGCACACAATCAGTGGAAAGGTTTTTAACTACCAAATACTGCTAAGTAAATGACACGCTTATACACCTGATACCTCCACAGAGAATCAGATATGACGAACTTCATCAGTCTCTGGGTGGCACGAGGGCCAAAGGCAGTCCTTTTTCTAAATTAGAGTTAATAGTATCCCTTTCAACCTCTTCAAGGTACACTGCCAATTCTGTTCTTGGTCTGAATTGTGCATACTCGGGAAGAAGTGGAAAAAAAATATCCAGGGGCTTGTTGAGACCTCCTCTCTTATGAGAGAGAATTCATGGGATTTCAACTCCCCAATAGTTTCTAACTCCAGTCAAAGGCCGCTGGAGGTGGAGAATCCCAACACTTAGCATTTGTTTGTTGATACTCTTGCTCTCATTAGCAAGAGCCATGACCATGGAGAGGGGCTACCATAATCGATTTTTTACACCCTTTATCTACCAGAGACCTCACAGGAGTTGACACGGTCAGAATCTGCTTGCACGGCCTGTCATCCAGTTTCCAGCACACTCTCAAGTGAGATTCTTCGTGCCCGAGGTTGCAAGCCAGTTACCGCTTCATGTTGATCCTGTAATTTCTGCGTTGACAGCACTGACGAGACTAAAAGGCTAAGGGCACAGTTTTAGCTCTCGAGTCTGCTGCCATTAAAGCCTTCCATGTCTAGCCCCCCAGGTTGCTTCCTGGATTGACCAGTGATCCAGTGCAGTTGCCTACTTCTTCATTAGTAAGGATTTGTTAAATCCTTAGATGTTAGATAAATACAAGTTGGTTCTGTCTGGTGTGAAGACAGTGACCTCCATGGCACACCATTAAGCAATTTCAATGAAGAAGAGTATACTGTTGTTTCCCCATTCTCCAAGCAAATGGGATCAAGAGACTGTCGACATTGAGAAACGCCCTGGTTCTAGAGGCGCCGTCTCTTTCCTCAGAGGGACGTAGAGGTGACGGTGGAAAAGTGGAGGGAAGTTAACCATGAATCCCTACTCTCCCATGCAGTCACATTTAGGGTCCCTGGCCTTTAGAAAGTGGTTGTGGAAAGACCTTAGTTCTTTGCCAAACCTTCAATGTCAGTTTTAAAGAAACTCCAGCTGTTTCCAAAGCCCGATTACAACCTCCAGCTGCTTCTTCCTCTGTGAAAGTTGTGTACGGTGCTCCATCCTTTCATGCATAACCTGGTAGTTCAGGAGGGCGGATCTGTAAAAAGGGAGGAAGAGGGATGGGGAAGTTAGTAGTCCCCTTCTCCAGCTGCAGCATGGCAGTGACATGGAGTAGAAGTTCTTTTGGGATGAAACTTCTTACCCTTCATAGTTCTTTATCCTCCCCTCTTGCATACCAATTGCATTCTAGAATTACCAACTGAAATCTCTGGCCTTTGGCAGAACTGAAAGCGAGGAATATGAATGCGCTTGAAGTCGACTGGGAACTGGAAATCGGTCATCAACCTCTCACTGCTGAACAAGTTTGTTTTTCAAACTCGGTTTAGTATAGAGACTGCAAGTACTGTGCAATCTGTCATCAGAGGAGAAGCCGTCATGCTTTCAGGGGACCTGAAGAACGTGTATTATAAAATATTGATTCATCAGTCCAATGGAAAATACCTTTGCCTCATCCTCAAGAACACTTTCTTTCTAGCATTGTAGGACCATTAATCGTTTATACCTCAACCATTGATTTGGTTGGAGGTCCAACTCTTGCAAGGGATCACGAATGTTAGGGATACTGGGTCCTCCATACACTTGGGGAGAACCTGCTAGTGGCTCAGGTATTACAATAGAAGTCTGTTAATTGTGTTTACGTAACCTTCCACTACCTGTGGGAATATATGCACTAGTCCTTGGGGTATCTTTACACTTGTTCCTGTGTTGGATAGCCAAAAGATTATCTTGTAAGCCCTACTCTCACGAGACGTCTTGCATCTCGTCTAGGGTGGCAGTATGTACCCCATCCTTCCAAACAAGGGGGAAGGATGGTTAGAATATACTTGAACCCATTTCTTAGATGCATATACACTAAGGACAAAATAATCTATACAGTGGAAGGATATAGTTTTTCCAGTGACCGATTCCCATTTACATTTGGTTTGGTCTAGGAGGTTAGAAGGAGTCGTCATCACCATAACCTTGTTCAGGACCAAGTGCTCTGACATTTACCAGTTAAGTTAAACCAGCCAGATTCTGGTTCTCAAGGAATTCCTCCCTTAAGGATTAGGCTTCTATTAACCCTTTCACCCCCAAAGGACGTACCGGTACGTTCTTTCAAAACACTGTTAATTACATATTTTTACATTTTTTTGATAATTTTACGAGAAACTTCAGGCACTTTCCAAAAGAATGAGACCAACCTGACCTTTCTAGGACAAAAATTAAGCTTGTTAGAGCAATTTTAAAAAATTATTTTGCAAAATGTGCTCAAAATTTAACCTTATGGTGGGGGTAAAAGGGTTAAAAGACGACAGTTTGTGTTTACGTATAAATGGTTATTTTCCTAACCATACAAACCTGTGTTCTTTAAGTTAAGACTGCCCGTGTCAAAGGACTGAAATGAGTGTCTAGTTGCCCGACAGCCCCGCCAACTGCTGGTATTTATAACTACCTTGTTAAATCTTCAATGGCCATTCGAGCTTCAATGAAGTCATACCCCCTATAAAAGGATCCATGTTTGCATAGTTAGAATAAATACAAATGAAAAGTTTGTAATGTTTACCATTTGGAAGCCCACTATGATTTTTTTTTTCATTCTTAGTGTGTCTACTTTTTGAAACCCAAAATGAATTTTCAGTGTTATAGACATCTGCAGTTTGAAAATTACTTTTCAATAGATTAGAATTTTAATTCTTTAAACCCAGACCTGATTTGAGAATTTTAATCTTGTCAGTGTTTAGTCTGTAATTCGATTATATAATTCAGGACATTTAATTCAGGACATTTGATTATCACATATTATAAAATTACTGTACTGTATTTACGAAAACTTTAATAAACTTCTGAAACATTTCTCTCGGTTTCATTTACATATTTTCTTCTAGAGATATTTTCATTCTTGAAATTCACTGAAAATAAATTCTAATTTCACAGATAAAAGTTGATTAATTGTTACAAGACCAACTAGGATCTGATCTCAATTGGAAAAATGCGCTACGTGGATCAGAGTTGGAAGGGCTGGAAAATAGGTAGATACAAGAATGAAATGAACAATAAGAAGACAGCGGAGAGAATTGGTTAAATGCCCAACACTGTAAAGCAAAGCTGGCTTCCAAATGTTCATGATGGTGTTGGAGACAAAGAAAGGGAATTTGTAGATTTACTGAACAATGGATAGTGCTTGGAAGTGCTATGAATACTGGCACTAAAAGCAATTAACGTACAAAGTGGTGGAACAGAATTAAGATGGGGAAGACCAAAGTTCAGGTTTCTAAACTAGGACAAAATAGTAAGAAATAAGATGAGAGAAGAACAAAAGAAAGGATAACTGATCAGAATAACTTACGGGAATGCAGTGTTTATCTGGACCCCAGGAAGGGTGCGATTTGGCTGAAATATAAATATGGCTCTAAACTAAGCCTTAGGCAGAATATGTATGGGCTTCAATGGAATGACTCTAAACTGACTTATCAGAATACTGAGAAAGGTACCTCGTTCAAACCAAGATTGAAGGCCGCTTATGAATGGCAGAAGCAAGGGACAGTGACATTGCCCTATCAAGCAGGACAATGCCCTGGAGACTGACCATATATACATATGATCAGCAGTCAAGCCCCCCTCTCTACCCAAGCTAGAACCACAGGCAATGGCTGCTGATGACTCGGCAGATAGACCTATAGGCTCCCCAAATACCCATAATTAATTCACAAGGATGGTCAGGTTGCAGCGACCAAAA
This sequence comes from Palaemon carinicauda, assembly GCF_036898095.1. Classification (NCBI taxonomy): domain Eukaryota; kingdom Metazoa; phylum Arthropoda; class Malacostraca; order Decapoda; family Palaemonidae; genus Palaemon; species Palaemon carinicauda. Next base: position 129,760 of record NW_027171082.1, read on the forward strand.
GAACTAACAACTTTGAGCGGGACTCAAGCCCCAGCCAGCGATGTTATCACATCGACCACCGCAGCCCTAAACCATTGCCCAGGTTTTTTCTAGCATTGCAAGCTAGTCGCTTGCCTAAAGGGTCTCTTCAGCTCTTGTTTTCATCCCATAATGGAGAATCTTGCCCAAACCATCGCCAAGTACTTACATAGTAGATTGCAAGACTGAATGAACAATTTAGAGAAAACCAAGATGACTTCTAACATCTTATCTTCCCTTAATTAACATTCCTCAAAGATATAACAGAATAATTAAACTCGGACAAGTCTATGTCATGAAGTAATGACAACTTACTGGGTCAATGTTTTTCTTCAAGACAGCCATCCTTAAAAACAAGTAGCTCATATAAATGGGACATTTTTAATTTGCTGATTTGAAAAAGAGACAGAAAGTACTATTATATCATATTTCATTTTAATTCATTTAAAGTTTAGCAAAAACTTGTAACTTTCTTAATGCATTAACAAAGATTCAACTTTGTATTTTGTACCATTTCGTTGTCGCCAATTCAGTAAAATATTCCGTATGATCATCGGGACACTGCACTGGGATCTGAAAATTATGCTAACTTAGAAAATGAATGTCACAACACAGCACTGAGAACTAAAACTTAAGTTGAATCTATGACAGAATATTGCACTGAAATCTGCAACTCACTAAGACTTTTTAAACTGATTTCTAGAACACTTAACAGGAGTTATAAATTATGCCGTCATTTTGAACATACAAATAATTCGCTTTCCATTTATAGTGGGGTAATAAATACAAGGTCTATATTATAAAACACATTATAGCTGTGTCCATTCTTCTTCAGGACTTTCATCTGAAGACCCGGTCTCGGACTTGAATGACTCTATGTCTGGGGAGGGCCTGACAGCCCTGTGTTTAGCTATGGTGGCGTATATTTCGGACTGATCGTCTCCCCCCACGTTGTCGTAAAAGCTGGAACGTTCGTTGTGAGGCCTGTCACTTTCGACAGCGGGGAGGGTATGGCCCGCATCTACTGTGGATGGTATTCTGACAGGACTAAACGGAGTGTTTGTTCTGTGGAATGTATGTTCGGGCGTCTTCGTGACAACCGCTTCCGGAGGGAGGTCCTGGATGTGAATGGGGAGCCCAGGTTGCTCCGATTCGTTTCTCACCGGAGCGGGGGGTAGCTGCCCATCGTCTTGGTGCGACGTCAGTAATCGGAATACCTGTGAAAATAATGGACTCTTGTGCATCATTTAATAAACAAAGCATATAAAAATCCTCAGAAATGAAAACAATGGAAAAATGATAAACAAACAATAAGTCTTACCTCATTTAAGGTTGTTTGAGAAACATCATATTCTGTGATTCCCAATTCTCTAGCTCTGTTTAGGCTATCGAAGATGAGCTGCAGTGGTAACTTCCTGCTAACCTCCATGACCAGGGTCAGGTGGTGTTGCTCCTGAGGAAATAATGTTCGGTGAGGGAATGCTTTGCCCATAAGGTTAGATTCTTGTCGACATTGATACACTGGAATGTTTGGGGTTCAAGACTTTGTGTTTTCTTTTTTTTTTCTTTTGCTCATTTGGAAAAAATTAAATTGGATATCACTAAACTCAGGTTGAATTACCATCTTGGATGATAGTGGAAGTAAATTTTTTTTTTTTTTTAATAGTTCTTGGTATTATTATTCTGAAATCGTAGAATCTGGAAGCATGAATCTAGCTTTCAGGGTAAAAAACATTTACGTTAGGTCCTCAGCTTACAAAATTTTGGAGATACGAAACAGATCTAACTGTAATTATAAATCTGAGATATTGTATCAAAAGATAATAATAAAATACTTTAATAAAACAATATATAATTTAATGCATTAAGAAAGACGATATTTGCAATATGAAATGGAAATATTTGTTTACTTTTGTAGTTGAAAATCATAGACATGCCAAAATTTGACTTAACAGCTTCTTCGAACCTATAAGTTTGTAAGTTCAGGACTTTGCGTTAATTGATTTTCAATACACATTCTTTACTTTCAAGGTTAAATTTATTTCAAGATTTTGAAAGTATAGGATAGTAATAGAAGTTAACATTTAATTTAAAAAAGTAGAGCAAAGATTGTACCTTCAACATGATGTCAGTCCACTGGGTCCTGAGGTATTCCACAATGACAGCAATATCTTCAATTGCGTTTGTCTTGATTCTTACCGAATATTTATCGCCTAACCTGGTGAAACACGGAGGTAAAAATACAGTTTTGGAGTCGTAGTTATCCTATCTTTTTCAGTGCACATGTTGATGATACTTTGTATGACGATCATTTGGATCCGAAAGAGAAATTACAGCCAAATATTTTTCAGAATTTTATCTTTATGATTTAATGAAACATGATGATTGCTGGAATGTTTTTTTCTTTTCTGCATTTGCTTCAAGCAATTAGTATTTTGGAAGTTTTCAATTGCTAAGATATGTACTGTCCTATAAAATTCCAAGATTTAATAGATTTCAACATATCAGTGATGTCCTGTGGTAATTGCCAACAATTCAACTACATTATTAAGGAGAGACCATAATATAATTTGTTCACATCTTGTAACATTAGGAACAAGTACTATTCCTTCCTGACAATTCTAAGAGAGAGGGAGACTTACTTGTTTTTAAGATAATGTGGAGACCCCATACATACAAAGTAGCCATTGACCATGATGGCCATTCTGTGCGAGAGGACGTTGACTTCATCCATAGAATGCGAAGTCATGAGCACTGTCCGGCCGTCCTGAGTAACGCTCCTTATCGCAGACCATATGCCTCTGCGTGATGACGGATCCAAACCGCTGAAGGGAAACAAGATACTTTTAATTTTATCATTTTGATTTCATTACATTTTTTGTATAGTACATTTGAGTCAGATCCACGGAATATGAATTGGAGAAACAATACAATGATGGCCACTCTATGTTGCAGTGATAAGAGAGAAACATCTTAAATAACTACTGTTTTTAAATTAAAATTTCCTGCAGTTATGTGAGAGTAACATCTTAAATAGCTACTGATTTTAAATTAAAATTTCCTGCAGTTATGTGAGAGAAACATCTTAAATAACTACTGTATTTAAATTAAAATTTCCTGCAGTTATGTGAGAGTAACATCTTAAATAGCTACTGATTTTAAATTAAAATTTCCTGCAGTTATGTGAGAGTAACATCTTAAATAGCTACTGATTTTAAATTAAAATTTCCTGCAGTTATGTGAGAGAAACATCTTAAATAACTACTGTATTTAAATTAAAATTTCCTGCAGTTATGTGAGAGTAACATCTTAAATAGCTACTGTTTTTAAATTAAAATTTCCTGCAGTTATGTGAGAGTAACATTTAAATAGCTACTGTTTTTAAATTAAAATTTTCTGCATGTGAGATAAACATCTTAAATAACTACTGTATTTAAATTAAAATTTCCTGCAGTTATGTGAGAGTAACATCTTAAATAGCTACTGTTTTTAAATTAAAATTTCCTGCAGTTATGTGAGAGTAACATCTTAAATAGCTACTGTTTTTAAATTAAAATTTTCTGCATGTGAGAGAAACATCTTAAATAACTACTGTATTTAAATTAAAATTTCCTGCAGTTATGTGAGAGTAACATCTTAAATAGCTACTGTTTTTAAATTAAAATTTTCTGCATGTGAGAGAAACATATTAAATAACTAGTTTTTAAATTAAAATTTCCTGCAGTTATGTGAGAGTAACATCTTAAATAGCTACTGTTTTTAAAATGTTATTTTCATTAGTAAAATAAATTTTTGAATATACTTACCCGATGATCATGTAGCTGTCAACTCTGTTGCCCGACAGAAATCTACGGTCGGGATACGCCAGCGATCGCTATACAGGTGGGGGTGTACACAACAGCGCCATCTGTGAGCAGGTACTCAAGTACTTCTTGTCAACAAGAACTCAATTTTCTCCTCGGTCCACTGGTTCTCTATGGGGAGGAAGGGCGGGTCCTTAAATTCATGATCATCGGGTAAGTATATTCAAAAATTTATTTTACTAATGAAAATAACATTTTTCAATATTAATCTTACCCGATGATCATGTAGCTGATTCACACCCAGGGTGGTGGGTGGAGACCAGCATACATGTTAACAAAGAAGCTAAGTATCCCGTATCTTATTTTAGCCGTTATTCAAAATAACAAACATAAAATAAATAAGTACCTGGTAAGGAAGTCGACTTGAACCATTACTCTGCCTTTTTAAGTACGTCTTCCTTACTGAGCCTAGCGATCCTCTTAGGATGCTGAGCGACTCCTAGGTGCTGAAGTATTAAGGGCTGCAACCCATACTAAAGGACCTCATCACAACCTCTAATCTAGGCGCTTCTCAAGAAAGAATTTGACCACCCGCCAAATCAACCAGGATGCGGAAGGCTTCTTAGCCTTCCGGACAACCCAGAAATATTTCAAGAGAAAGATTAAAAAGGTTCTGGAATTAGGGAATTGTAGTGGTGGAGCCCCCACCACTACTGCACTCGTTGCTACGAATGGTCCCAGAGTGTAGCAGTTCTCGTAAAGAGACTGGACATTCTTAAGATAAAAGACGCGAACACTGATTAGCTTTTCCAAAAGGTTGCGTCGAAAATATTTTGCAGAGATCTATTTTATTAAAAGGTCACGGAAGTTGTGATAGCTCTAACTTCGTGTGTCCTTACCTTCAGCCAAGCTTGGTCTTCCTCATTCAGAAGGGAATGAGCTTCTCGTATTAACAGTCTGAAAATAATAGGATAAAGAATTCTCTGACATAGGCAAAGATGAATTCTTAACTGAACACCATAAAGCTTCAGACGGGCCTCATAAAGGTTTTTAAAATAGAACTTAAGAGCTCTACAGGACATAATACTCTTTCTAGTTCCTTTCCAACCATATCGATAAGTTTGGAATAACGAACGATATTGGTCAAGGCCGAGAAGGCAGCTCGTGTTTGGCTAGAAAACCAAGATGTAGAACATGTAGCCGTTTCGGATGAAAATCCGATGTTCTTGCTGAAGGCATGAATCTCACTGACTCTTTTAGCTGGTAAAGCATATCAGGAAAAGAGTCTTATAGGTGAGATCTTTCAGGGAGGCTGATTGAAGTGGTTCGAACCTGTCTAACATAAGGAATCTTAGAACCACGTCTAAATTCCAACCAGGTGTAACCAAACGACGCTCCTTCGTGGTCTCAAAAGACTTAAGGAGGTCCTGTAGATCTTTATTGTTAAAAAGATCTAAGCCTCTGTGACTGAAGACTGATGCCAACATGCTTCTGTAACCCTTGAAAGTGGGAGCTGAAAGAGATCGCTCTTTTCTCAGATATAAGAGGAAGTCAGCTATTTGAGTTACAGAGGTACTGGTCGAGGATACGGATACTGACTTGCACCAGTTTAGGAAGATTCCCCACTTCGATTGGTAGACTCTAAGGGTGGATGTTCTCCTTGCTCTAACAATCGCTCTGGTTGCCTCCTTCGAAAAACCTCTAGTTCTCGAGAGTCTTTCGATACTCTGAAGGCAGTGAGACGAAGAGCGTGGAGGCCTTGGAGTACCTTCTTACGCGTGGCAGACGTAGCAGGTCCACCCTTAGGGGAAGAGTTCTGGGAACGTCTACTAGCCATCGAAGTACCTCGGTAAGTTATTCTCTCGCGGGCCAGAGGGAAGCAACTAGTGTCAACTTTGTCCCAACGTGAGAGGCGAACTTCTGCAGTACCTTGTTGACAAACTAGAACGGAGGGAATGCATATAGATCTAGATGAGACTAATCTAGTAGAAAGGCATCTAAAAGAACCACTGCTGGGTCTGTTGAGAGCCTCTTGGACATCGAGGTTGCGAAGAGATCTATGGTTGGATGGCCCCAGGTGACCCAAAGTCTCTTGCATACATCTCTGTGGAGGGTCCAATATATTGGAATTATTGTCCCTTCCTACTGAGACAAACTGCTAAGACATTCAAGATGCCTTGGAAGAAATTTGTTACTAGTGAAAAGTCTAGACCTGTTGAACAGGAGAGGAGGTCACTAGCGAACTCGCACCATGTCAGAGAGTAGGTCCCTCCTTGCTAGGAGATGAACATCAAAGCAGGGAGTTGTCCGTGTTGACCTCCATTACTTTGTCTTGAAGGAGAGACCTGAAGCTTTTCCAGGTCAGACTTACTGCCAGAAGCTTCTTGCAGTTAAAATGCATTGTCCTTTGACACGAGTTCCATAATCCCGAGCATTCCCTACCGCCTAAGGTCGCACCCCAGCCTACGTCCGATGCGTCTGAGAAGAGAACGTGGTTGGGAGTCTGAACAGTCAGGGGAAGACCCTATAAAAGGTTGATAAAGTCCTTTCCTCAGGTTAGACCAGACTTATCTTCCGGAAACCGGGATCGAGACCGCTTCTAGCGTCTTGTCCTTTTCCAGTGAAGAGCTAGATGAAACCGAAGAGGACGGAGGTGTAGTCTTCCAAGGGACACCAAATGCACCACGGATGACAGTGTCCTAACCAGACTCATCCACAGCCTGACAGGGCCGTATTCCTTCTTCAGCATCTTCTGGATGGATGGCAGGGCTGGGGATTGATCTTCTTGTTCAGCCATGTCCTCATCAGAGGGTTCCTCATCCGAAACTGATGAGGAAACGGCAACGGAGTGGGCAACGTCTGACTCGCTGAATCCGGTCGCACTGGTGGATGCGTGACGGAGCCGGACACAAGATCATGGTACTGCTGCACAGTCTGTGAACTGTCAACCATGGGGAAGCGAGGAAGTACAGCGACAACCCGAAACTGTCTAGACTGTCTGGGTAGTACAGACAACCCCTTATCGGGTTGCTGAGGTTGCCGCACTGCGTCACAACAAATCACCTCTGCTGGTTGTTGAACGTCTTCCCAGTGACACACTGAACGTCCACAACCACCTCCGAGAGTAGCATAACATCAACGTGCGACTGGCAACCCACACTGGGTCGCACCGGTGGAGGAACCATCTCAACTGGCGGACGTGAGTAGGATACCTCAGCGTCAACAGGGCGTACAACCAACCGGTAGGAAGGTCGTTGGCAAGAAGGGTCTTCTCCGTAAAAAATCCTCTATCAAGGACTAAGTTTGGACTGCATGTCTTGCAACAAAGCCCAAGGTCTATGGGAGCAGGTGTGGCAACAGACGGGGTTAGCGACTGAAGTGGAACCATTTACCCTCCCTGGAAGCATGTTATGCTTAAATAAAAGTCCATAGGAGGCTAAGCAGCTTAAGGCTCCTCTCCAAATGACAGAGTCCTCAAGGGAATATCAGAAGGAGGGAGAACAGCACTAGGCAACGTTATGAAACTGCTTGACAGTCTGTGAACTGTCAAAAACTGAACTGTCAACCACAACAGGAGCGTGAGGACATACAGCACTGGTGTATAAGTAGCAGACCAGAAGGCAACGTCATGTAACTGTATGACAGTTTGTGAGTTGGCAACAACCAAAGTTGTGTGGGGAAGCCTCAACTCCTGACTGACTAGTTTGCTGCTGGCGAGTGGCGGTAACCACAGTGTGTTGCGGAGGCTGACACACCGTGTCAAAACACGGCAGCTTGTGGTAGCTCACGCACGGCAACGGAGTCCTCTGTGTGTGGGAGTCATCATACATCTGGCAGGGTTGACTGTGCATGGGTGGAGGAGCTCTCACAACAAGAGTGTGAGAGCAGGAAGCCATGCCGGGCGCACAACCGTGGGAGGTGTAGGCCCACGGGTGCATCGTCAATCTTCTCCGCAGTCGGAGTGTGGGAGCTGGCAACAACAAAAGCAGAGTGCTGGTGCGTGGGAGGGGCTGCGGTGGGTTGAGGAGCATGCTGCATGGTATGCGGAGCATGCTGTAAGGTATGCAGAGCATGCTGCATGGGCAGCGGAGAATGCCGCATAGTGCTGGAACCCGGCAGCTCTACAGAACCTTCCCACTGCTGATGCGGTAGCTCACGCATGTTAGCAGATGGTGCAGCAAGAACATGCGTCTGGCAGGGTGGACTGCGCATCGGTGGTGGAGCTCTCACAGGTGGAGGGTGGGAGCAGGCAGCCGCAGTATCTGCTGAGCGCACAACCTCGGCGGGTTGTAGGTTAACAGGTGAATTGTCAACCTTCCAGCATGATACTCCTGCATGAAGGAGCAAGCTGAGACTGTATAGTCTGCAGCATGGACCACTAGGGTCTATGAAAGACAACAACAAACGGAGCTACTGTCCGTTGTGACTGAGGGTCTAAAACAGCTGGTGCGGCAACAGACGGAGGTACTGCCTGTTGCGGTACCACCTTGCCTCTCTTGGGAGGTGTGCAGTTGTCGTACTGCAGCGAGTCCGAACTGACCCAGTGGCTACACCTAGGCCGTTGGACTTGCGCGGAAAGGACCGACTTGCACTTAAAAGCTGCAAGATTTGGTCCATGGTTTCTGCGAGAAACCTCTTCCGCAGACGAGGAATAAATGGGCTCTCTCATCTTTGTGTGGGTGGGGTGATCACGTCGGCAACGTGTGTAGATACACCCGAAACCACGGAGGGAAACGTCTGTTCGTCGATCAAGGCCTGTGGAACCCATAAGTCCTTCGACATTACTTCTCCCTTGGGCTTGGGAGCTTGTAAGAGGTATCGGACTAGGTGAACAACTGGCACGAACAGACGAACCCTCGAACGCAACACTGTAACACTTTGCGCATATCACTTTATCACTTTTGATTTTCTGTTTGCACTTATTTCACTGAACTCGAAACTTTAAGTGGTTTGTACCTGAAACACCCAATCCTATCCTTCATTAAAAGGTAGTAATTGCGAAAACAGTATTACAATGTAACAGAAAAACATAATGAAAGATAAAGAATTCAGTGGCTGGAAAAGAGACTAAACACTAGATCAAATAAACTACGTTTAAAATCTCTCACCGCATAAAGCCTGGGAACAAGAATAAAACTCTAGAAACGTTTTACCTTCTTCCCCTATAGCGACTAGGGAGAAGAGCAAAAAACGAGAACAACGTTACTCGCTTGAACGAAACGTTTATCCTCCTCTCTCTCCCTCCGTCTCTATCTCTCTCTCTCTCTCTCTTGACTTAGAACCAGAGAGATGAGCCCAATTATATATATCGTTAAAACATATTATTTGTTAAAGGAAAATAACTGAAAGGTTTCCCAAATAAAAAGTTCCTTTATTAGAATTAAAACCATTTAAGCTAAGAAAGAATGAACGAAACGCTAGAATCGGTTTACTCTTACTGCAACGTGAAACCGTGAAATACTCTCTCTCTATCGTAACGATAGAGCGCAAGTTGAACGTTCTGAACGTCAACAACTGCGGAGACTAAACAAAACGTTAGTTCAACTTTGAAAACAGTACGAGACTATCAAAGAAATTCTTTCAAAAACATTAAAATTAAAATAGCATAAATTCTTAACAGGAAAAACGATATGACGGGCTCAATGTTAATTAACTTCGGTTCCAAGTAAGGACCGCCTACTATTAGGAAAGGTGACATATAAACAAACATAAAAATTAATTTTTATAAGTTTATAATAAATGGAAAGTTAATCGAAGAGGCCTATAAATGGCGGAGAGATATAAAATAAATTTATAACTTTGTTAAGCAAAATTACCAAAAACCTAAACACACTTCCGTCTAAGGGAAGGGTGGGTCATAAAAAGTGAAAGAGAGTCTATACTCTCTTCGACACCAACACTTCCGTCTAAGGGAAGGGTCGGCCATTTAAAAGTGAAAGAGAGTCCATACTCTCTTCGTCACCATAATTAAATCAAATTAATTCCAAAAGCTTGCTAAGCTAATGATAAAGCTTCCTGAATAGCGAAGGCTAAACTCTAGAGCAAATACATCACCAAATCGTGAACAATAACTCCAGAATCAACAGCGTATCCAAGTAGGTCTAGCCGGTGGCACGACAGAGGAAAAATTGAGTTCTTGTTGACAAGAAGTACTTGAGTACCTGCTCACAGATGGCGCTGTTGTGTACACCCCCACCTGTATAGCGATCGCTGGCGTATCCCGACCGTAGATTTCTGTCGGGCAACAGAGTTGACAGCTACATGATCATCGGGTAAGATTAATATTGAAAATTAAAATTTTCTGCATGTGAGAGAAACATATTAAATAACTAGTTTTTAAATTAAAATTTCCTGCAGTTATGTGAGAGTAACATCTTAAATAGCTACTTTATTTAAATTAAAATATTCTCTATCTATCTACAGTTTTTTTGTAGGGAATTAAAGATTAATACTGACGTCGTTGGTTCGTCCAGGAGAACCAAAGCGGGATTCCCAAGGAGGGCCATAGCTGTGGATAGCTTCCTCTTGATGCCTCCCGAAAGCTGCGATATGTAAGTATTGTGATCTTGCAACAATCCCATTTGTACCAGTGCTTTCCTAAGTACCTGGAAGTAAGCAAATTATTATAAGGGTGGATAAAAGTATGAAGACTGGGTAAGAAAATTATCCGCCTTAATGAGAAAGTTTACCCAATGGAAAGATAAGTAAATGCAATAGGGCGCACTATTCTATCTTGTTTTGTTTAAGTTTTTATAGTTTATATAGGAAATATTTAAAATTGTTGCTGTTCTTAAAATAGTTTATTTTTCCCTGTTTCCTTTTATCACTAGGCTATTTTCCCTGTTGGGGCTCCTGGGCTTATAGCATCCTGCTTTTCCAACTAGGGTTGTAGCTTAGCATTTAATAATAATAATAAAGTTCAAAAGTCCAGTGAAAACCTCTCTTAAAATAGTAACTCGGATCTTACCCATCCCATTGCGAACCTAACCTAACTCCTCGTCGAGTTTAGTTAATAGCGTTAAGTTCAGTAAGTGTTCTGAAAGTTCACTGCCTCTCACAGAACATAAAATTCTTTAATTACTTTAGTTCCTTCTGCTGCTAAACTCTTGAATGCCGCAATCCTAGTCGCTCGCTCCATAAGACAACTAAATTGTGAGACAGAACACAGAGTCTGGATATTAATATCCTTCCGTTCACTAAAGTAAGCGCTCCTAAATTATATCATATTACATAAACCTATAGCATATCGTATGATTTCCTTAAATCCTGTTTGGGTAAACAAAGTTTCAACTGAAATCAATTGTTTGCATCATGTTTTGTTTAGTAGTATGTTCCATTCGCTTGTAAGCTCGGCCACTAATTCATAACGGGATAATCAAAGTGGGGTAAATGTAGGCACTAGCGCATATGCTAACGAATCAAGTCTTCTACGCTCGTGTCCAGCATCTCCCATATTTACTCCAGTTATAAACAAATGAGAAAATCTGCTGATTTTCCCTCATTTTAACATATGATACAGGAAATTGAAGAGAGAGGAACATGGAGGCAACTTTGAAACTGAGGAATCATCTTAACCCTTTTACCCCCAAAGGACGTACTGGTACGTTTCACAAAAGCCATACCTTTACCCCCATGGACGTACCGGTACGTCCTTGCAAAAAACTGCTATTCAAATTTTTTTTTTTCATATTTTTGATAATTTTTTAAGAAAATTCAGACATTTTCCAAGAGAATGAGACCAACCTGACCTCTATGACAAAAATATGTTATTTTTATTAATAAAATAAATTTTTGAATATACTTACCCGATAATCATGTAGCTGTCAACTCCGTTGCCCGACAGAATTCTATGGAGGGATACGCCAGCTATCACAATACTAGAAGGGGGTGTATTTACCAGCGCCACCTGTGGCCAGGTACTCAAGTACTTCTTGTTGACACCTCCTCAATTATTCCTCGGTCCACTGGTTCTCTATGGGGAGGAAGGGAGGGTCGATTAAATCATGATTATCGGGTAAGTATATTCAAAAATTTATTTTATTAATAAAAATAACATTTTTCAATATTAAACTTACCCGATAATCATGTAGCTGATTCACACCCAGGGGGGTGGGTGAAAAACCAGTGTACAAGACTAAAGGATAGCTAAGTATCCCGTATTTCATATAATCAGTTATCCACAATAACAATGAAATAATAAGTACCTGGTAAGGAAGTCGACTTGAACCGTTACTCTGCCTTTAATAAGATCGTCTTCCTTACTGAGCGCAGCGTTCCTCTTGGGAGGCTGAATCAACTCAAAGGTGCTAAAGTATACAGGGCTGCAACCCATACTAAAGGACCTCATCACAACCTTTAACCTTGGCGCTTCTCAAGAAAGAATTGACCACCCGCCAAATCAACAAGGATGTGGAAGGCTTCTTAGCCGACCGTACAACCCATAAAAAGTATTCAAGAGAAAGGTTAAAAAGTTATGGGATTATGGGAATGTAGTGGCTGAGCCCTCGCCTACTACTGCATTCGTTGCTACGAATGGACCCAGGGTGTAGCAGTACTCGTAAAGAGACTGGACATCTTTGAGATAGAATGATGCGAACACTGACTTGCTTCTCCAATAGGTTGCATCCATAACACTCTGCAGAGAACGGTTCTGTTTGAAGGCCACTGAAGTAGCCACAGCTCTCACTTCATGTGTCCTTACCTTCTGCAAAGCAAGGTCTTCTTCCTTCAGATGAGAATTTGCTTCTCTAATCAGAAGCCTGATGTAGTAAGAAACTGTGTTCTTAGACATTGGTAGAGAAGGCTTCTTGATAGCACACCATAAGGCTTCTGATTGTCCTCGTAATGGTTTTGACCTTCTTAGATAGTACTTAAGAGCTCTAACTGGGCAAAGTACTCTCTCCAGTTCGTTCCCCACCATGTTGGACAGGCTTGGGATCTCGAACGACTTAGGCCAAGGACGGGAAGGAAGCTCGTTTTTAGCCAAAAAACCGAGCTGCAAGGAACATGTAGCCGTTTCAGATGTGAAACCTATGTTCCTGCTGAAGGCGTGGATCTCACTTACTCTTTTACCTGTTGCTAAGCACACGAGGAAAAGAGTTTTTAATGTGAGGTCCTTAAAAGAGGCTGATTGGAGCGGTTCAAATCCTGATGACATTAGGAACCTTAGGACCACGTCTAGATTCCAGCCTGGAGTGGACAACCGACGTTCCTTTGAGGTCTCAAAAGACCTAAGGAGGTCCTGTAGATCTTTGTTGGAGGAAAGATCCAAGCCTCTGTGGCGGAAAACCGCTGCCAACATACTTCTGTAACCCTTGATCGTAGGAGCTGATAGGGATCTTACGTTCCTTAGATGTAACAGGAAGTCAGCAATCTGGGTTACAGTGGTACTGGTTGAGGAAACTGCATTGGCCTTGCACCAGCTTCGGAAGACTTCCCATTAAGACTGATAGACTCTGAGAGTGGATGTCGTCCTTGCTCTGGCAATCGCTCTGGCTGCCTCCTTCGAAAAGTCTCTAGCTCTTGAGAGTCTTTCGATAGTCTGAAGGCAGTCAGACGAAGAGCGTGGAGGTTTGGGTGTACCTTCTTTACGTGAGGTTGACGCAGAAGGTCCACTCTTAGAGGAAGAGTCCTGGGAACGTCGACCAGCCATTGCAGTACCTCGGTGAACCATTCTCTCGCGGGCCAGAGGGGAGCAACCAACGTCAGCCGTGTCCCTTTGTGAGAGGCGAACTTCTGAAGTACCCTGTTGACAATCTTGAACGGCGGGAATGCATACAGGTCGAGATGGGACCAATCCAGCAGAAAGGCATCCACGCGAACTGCTGCTGGGTCTGGAATCGGAGAACAATACAAGAGGAGCCTCTTGGTCATCGAGGTAGCGAATAGATCTATGGTTGGCTGACCCCACAGGGCCCAAAGTCTGCTGCAAACATTCTTGTGAAGGGTCCACTCTGTGGGGAAGACCTGACCCTTCCGGCTGAGGCGATCTGCCATGACATTCATATCGCCCTGAATGAGCCTCGTTACCAGCGTGAGCTTTCGATCTTTTGACCAAATGAGGAGGTCCCTTGCGATCTCGAACAACTTCCTCGAATGAGTCCCTCCCTGCTTGGAGATGTAAGCCAAGGCTGTGGTGTAGTCGGAGTTCACCTCCACCACCTTGTTAAGCTGGAGGGACTTGAAGTTTATCAAGGCCAGATGAACTGCCAACAACTCCTTGCAATAGATGTGAAGTGTCCTTTGCTCCTGATTCCATGTTCCCGAGCATTCCTGTCCGTCCAGTGTCGCACCCCAGCCCGTGTCCGATGCGTCCGAGAAGAGACGGTGGTCGGGGGTCTGAACAGCCAATGGTAGACCTTCCTGAGAAGAATGCTGTTCTTCCACCACGTTAGAGTAGACCTCATCTCTTCGGAAACAGGAACTGAGCCCGTCTCTAGCGTCATGTCCTTTATCCAGTGAGCAGCTAGATGATACTGAAGGGGGCGGAGGTGGAGTCTCCCTAACTCGATGAACAGGGCCAGCGATGAAAGTGTCCCTGTTAGACTCATCCACTGCCTGACTAAGCATCGGTTCCTTCTCAGCATGCTCTGGATGCATTCTAGGGCTTGGAAGATCCTTGGGGCCGACGGACAAGTCCGAAAAGCTCGACTCTGAAGATCCATACCCAAGGAGACAATGGTCTGGGATGGAACGAGCTGAGACTCCTCAAAATTGACCAGGAGGCCCAGTTCCTTGGTCAGATCCATAGTCCATTTGAAAATCTCCAGACAGCGACGACTTGTGGGAGCTCTTAAAAGCCAGTCGTCTGACGGAGCCGGACACAAGATCATGATACTGCTGCACAGTCTGTAAACTGTCAATCATGGGCAAGCGAGGAAGTACAGTGACAACCCGAATCTGTCTAGACTGTCTGGGTCGTACAGACAACTCCTTAACGGGTTGCTGAGGTTGCCGCACTGCGTCACAACAAGTCACTTCTGTTGGTTGTTGAACGTCTTCCCCGTGACACATTGACTCCGTAAACAAAAAATCCTCTAACAAGGACTAAGCTTGGACTGCATGTCATGCAACACAGCTCAAGGTCTATGGGAGCAGGTGTGGTAACAGACGGGATTAGCGGCTGAAGTGGAACCATTACCTTCCCTGTAAGCATGTTATGCTTAAATAAAAGTCCATAAGAGGTTATGCAGCTAAAGGCTCCCTCCAAATGACAGAGTCCTCAAGGGAATATCAGAAGGAGGGAGAAAAGAACTTTCTCATCTACAGGGACCTTATCCTAGAAAAGCTAAGTTCTCTGAGTGAGGGTTCACTGGTGCAAAAGCAGCAGACTAGAAGGCAACGTTATGAAACTGCTTGACAGTCTAGTGAGTTGGCAACAACCCAAGATGTGTTGAGAAGCATGCGGTAAGGTATGCAGAGCATGATGTATGCAGAGTATGCTGTATGCAGAGCATGCTGTATGTAGAGCATGTTGTATGCAGAGCATGCTGAATGCAGAGCATGCTGTATGCAGAGCATGTTGTATGCAGAGCATGCTGAATGCAGAGCATGCTGTATGCTGAGCATGAAGTAAGCAGAGCCTGCTGTAAGCAGAGCCTGCTGTAAGGAAAGCAGAGCGTGTGCATGGCGTTTAACATTTCTCAGAAATTCCATGACCAGTGCTAGAGTGCTTTATGCATGCTTGCATGGGGTTTAAACCACGGAATGAAAATGGAGGTAAGGTATGCTGAACAGCAGAGTCAGAACGAGCTGGAACAACAATAGTTGTGGTTTCCTCTTCAAGACTCCGTTGAGGGAACACCTGAGGCTCAGTCTGCAAAGGCTGAATAAAAGACAAGCAGAAGGAAGGCGCATGGGTGGAGGAGGCTGACTCCTAGCATGAGTGGTTGCACCCAAGGGTTGCGCTTGCTGAGCGGTTGGCGGAAGCGGAGTAGCAAGTTCCAGTTCCTGTGGAGTGAGCGGAGCGCGATGAGGAAGAGGCTGCGCAGAACAAGGTAAATGTCTCGCAAGCTGAGGCTCCTGAGGCGCAAGGCTAAGGTGTTGTGGTGCTTGCCTTGTGGAGGGTTGAGCTCGCTGCAGCGAGAGCTGAGGAGACTGACTCATGGACGGGAGAGGTTGTTGTACCTCAACCGAGTGTTGCATCACTGGTGGAGCAGCAAGTGGAGGCGGAGGAAGAGAGGTATAATCCTCCTGATCCCAATGTAAAGGTTGCCTTAAGGAAGGCGGAGGCTGAACACCACAGGGAACAGCAAACTCAGCACGTGGCTCAACATCGTACGCCTGGCAGGTGGAACTGCGATCAGGCGGAGCGAGCGTAGGCGGAGCGAGCGTAGGCGGAGGGAGTGTAGGCGGAGGCGGAGGAGTAACACTCTCAGCCCGACACTCACGCATTAAGTCCGAAAGCTGTGCTTGCATGGACTGTAGTAGAGTCCACAACATCGTACGCCTGGCAGGTGGTACTGCGATCAGGCGGAGCGAGTGCAGGTGGAGGGAGTGTAGGCGGAGGCGGAGGAGCAACACTCTCAGCCCGACACTCACGCATCAAGTCCGAAAGCTGTGCTTGCATGGACTGTAGTAGAGTCCACAACATCGTACGCCTGGCAGATGGTACTGCGATCAGGCGGAGCGAGTGTAGGTGGAGGGAGTGTAGGCGGAGGCGGAGGAGCAACACTCTCAGCCCGACACTCACGCATCAAGTCCGAAAGCTGTGCTTGCATGGACTGTAGTAGAGTTCACAACATCGTACGCCTGGCAGGTGGTACTGCGATCAGGCGGAGCGATCATAGGCGGGGGGGAGTGTAGGCGGAGGCGGAGGCGCAACACTCTCAGCCCGACACTCACGCATCAAGACCGAAAGTTGTGACTGTATGGACTGCAGTAGAGTCAACTTGGGGTCGGCAGACACTAAGTTCTGCTGAGGTAAAGCCTTAACAGCAGAGATCTGTTGTGGCAGAACCTTACTCCTCTTAGGCGGAGTGTAATCAACTGATGACTGAGGAGAGTCAGAGCTAACCCAATGACTGCATTCGGGTTGTGAACTTTAACTTCGTACGTCTGGCATAGGTCTGGACTTAACGTTTAAGAGGTCTTGAGACCTGAGACCAGCGTTACTCTGCCTTTATTTTCTCCCCTAATCTCTTCTGCAGACGAGCAAAATAAGGGCTCAATCGTCTGCGGGTGGGAGTGACGGTCTCGGTAAGACACGCCCACAACCACCGAGGATACTTCTGTGCGCCGATCAAGGCCTGCTGAACCCTTATGCCCTTCGACATTGCTTCTCCCCTGGGCTTGGGAGCTTGCAAGAGGTCCCGGACTGGGAGGACGACTGGCGCGCACAAAAGTACCCTCACGCACTAATCACTTATCACTTTGATTTCTGTTTGCACTTATTTCACTGAACTCGAAACTTTAAGTGGTTTGTACCTGAAATACGCAATTCTATCCTTTCTCAAAGTTAGTAATTGCGAAAACAGAATTACAATGTAACAGAAAAAACTAATGAAAGATAATTCAGTGGCTGGAAAGAGACTAAACACTAGATCACTCTAGAAACGTTTAGTTTCTTCCCCTAAAGAGACTAGGGAGAAGAGCAAAAACGATAACGACGTTACTCGTACGCCTGGCAGGCTTGAATGAAACGTTTATCCTCTTTCTCCCTCCGTCTCTATCTCTCTCTCTCTCTCTCTCTCTCTCTTGACTTAGAACCTGAGAGAAGAGCCCAATCATATATATCGTTAAAACATATTATTGTTAAAGGAAAAAACTGAAAAGTTCCTTTATTAGGATCAAAACCATTAAGTTAAGAAAGAATGAACAAAACGCTAGACACGGTTACTCTTACTGCAACGTGAAACCGTGAACATTCTTTCTCTATCGTAACGATAGAGTGCAAGTTGAACGTTCTGAACGTCAACAACTGCAGAGACAAAACAAAACGTTAGTTCAACTTTGAAAACAGTACGAGACTGTCAAAGGAAATCTTTCAAACTCTGTGGCGGAAATAGCATAATATGTTAACAGGTAAAACCGAAATGACGGGCTCAAAGTTTATTAACTTCGGTAAAAGACCGCCTACTATTAGGAAGGTCGAATATAAACAAATATAAAAATTAATTTTAATGAGTTTATAATAAAAGGAAGTTAATCGAAGAGGCCTATAAGAGGCGGAGAGATATAAAATCTATAACTTTTGTTAAGCAAAATTAAGAAAGAGAGTCTAAACTCTCTTAGACACCAACACTTCCGTCTAAGGGAAGGGTCGGCCATTGAAAGGTGAACGAGAGTTCATACTCTCTCGTCACCATAATTAATCAAATTAATTCCAAAAGCTAACTAAGCTAATATAGAAGTTTCCAGTAAAGCGACAGCCGAAATCAAAGAGAAATACTTCACCAAAGTCGTGAAAATACTCCAAGAACATAAGCGTATCCCAGAACGTCTTGCCGGAAGCACGACAGAGGAATAATTGAGGAGGTGTCAACAAGAAGTACTTGAGTACCTGGCCACAGGTGGCGCTGGTAAATACACCCCCTTCTAGTATTGTGATAGCTGGCGTATCCCTCCATAGAATTCTGTCGGGCAACGGAGTTGACAGCTACATGATTATCGGGTAAGTTTAATATTGAAAATAAGGCTGTTAAAGCAATTTAAAAAAAAATATACTGCAAAATGTGCTGGGAAAAAAATAACCCCTGGGGGTTAAGGGTTAGAAATTTCCAAATAGCCTGGGGGGTAAAAGGTTTAAACCTTACATTTACTATGTTATGTTAGGTTTGGCTCTAGGAAGAAAAATCAAAACTATATTTACCTGTGACACTTCTGCTTTGGGGAATCCCCTAACCAGAGCCATGACAGTAAGGGCCTCCCTGGGAGTGAGGTTCGGATCCAGAGCTTCACTTTGTGGACAGTAACCCATCATTGGGTGAGGTTGAGCAAGAGCCTTTTCTAACAATTGACCGTTGATCAAGATTTCTCCTCTGGACGGTCGAAGCTCCCCGGTCACGCAGCGGAACGTGGTGGTTTTTCCAGCTCCGTTTAGTCCGAGCAAACTGAAACACTTGAAAAGATGAAGCTGTTAGTATATGGAAATATTCATCAGCAACCTAATAAAAAACTGTGAGGCATCTTTATGGAAGTGAAATTGTGTATGAACTACTATTGGACAGTCATTTATTATCTGGTAAGGAAAGTAGGTAAGATGTGTACTGTATCATAATTCCCTGCAAAAATCTATTTGAATAAAGCATTGAATGGAAATTAGACATTTTTAGTAGCTAACTACATTCTTCCTAACTTTTAAAATCAAGAATAATTGCCATTAATCAAATTTGAAACAGTATTAATCTTTAGGTTTTGGATTGGGAACAAGGAAATTGAGATAAATCAGAAGTTCTTACTTTTTTAGTTAACTAAATGCAAGTACTAACACCACTGCAAGTATAGTAATAATCATGTGAACAGAACAATGGTCAAATCTAAGGGCAGAACAAAGACAATGTTTTTCAATGTATTCTACCCTGCATCTCATGTTAAATTATTACTAAACTACTGTTATTTTGAGAATACAAATGTCCCCTTCATGCGGGTCTGTGTACAAAGCATACAAGTAATTTACAATATGGCATCCTACTCTCCTACCCAAATAGTTCTTTGTACCAGCCATGTAATTGGCTTTTCTTAAGGTGCAACAACATGAATGAATTGGGTTTACAAACTCAAAATTATGTTCTGGAGTTTGCTTTGCATTGACGTGTTTACAGACTATCTTGATATTATACCTCACCACCCCTCAATGCCAGGAACAAGTTGGAAACAGCAACTGAAGGAGGAGAGGTGAAATCCTTGCCGAGTCCAACTATGCGAAGAACGGTGTCATACAGAGAAGCTCCACCGCACTGGATTCTGGAAAGATATCGTATTACAATGTGAAAATACCACGACTACATTTTTAACTAGAGGGGCACTCAGTTGACAGCAAACCTCCGCTGTGGCAGCTTATTTCTCGACCTTGACCTTCATTGGTGTGTATTTTCTTATCAAATATTAACCAAGTTTGAAGACTCTGTGACAAAGATGTCCAAACTTATGGCTGATTACGTGAACTGGACATTATGATTGACCGTGACCTTCCAAAATTTAATAATTTCAAGCTTTTTACATAACAGTTAATCCCTGTAAGTTTCATTACTCTACGATTAAAATTGTGGCCAAAAAGCTGTTCACAATCACACACACAAATGGTCGAAAACGTAAACCTCCTTCCAACTAAGTTGGCGGAGGTAAAAAGAATTTGACAAGACATCAACAGCGTCATCATTATAACTGAATTTAATTTAAACTTATAGATTAGAAAATTATGGTTCATGATATAAATATTTCGAGGGAGTCAGTGAACTTAATTATTATACATTGATATAGGTGTTACCCTGGGACCAAATTTGATAAAAAGAATTAGTTTCCACTTGATGAATTTTACTCTCCTGAAAGTGAAAGCTATAAGTACTTAGTAAAAAATAGCAATTGTATATACAGTACAATTACATTGAAAATATCTACTGAGAAAAAGCCTATGACCATGAACTTCAAGTTAAATTAGTTACTTGTGAAACAGGTGATGAAACATATTACAGTTAATGGATTTTGCCGGGAAGGAAAATAAATAAAATTTCTTCCAAAATTCAATTGACTTCGATTACAGGAGAATATTTTCATGCTGGCATAAAGGAAAATCAGTAACTATTAAACATGCAAATAATTAATAAAAACAGCTATCTTTATTCATAAATGTTCCTACATATATTGAGTAAAATACAACCCACTGCTCTCTCTCCAATTTAGTGATCAATTTTTTTTTGTATCTTACATATCCCTGTTCACACTTTCATCGTCATGCTAATGTACAAAGCATTAGCATCAAACCCATTCTAATAATAAATATGTTGAGTAGGGTTACTATGAAATCTTATCTCCTTCAATGGACAAGTGGTTTAAGTATATTTTCTTTTTGTATTAACACTGCATAGCAGTTTGAAAAAAAAAATCCCTTCGTCTATTCTCGAGCCACAGTTAATTTGAAGTCATGAACCATTTGTGACTGAATGCTTGAGAGTAATGTGTGTTAGTGATATTATAAACAGCCCTTTATTAAAAATGTTCTTGATCGTTTATCATGCGCAATAGACAAGGTCAAGTGAGAATCAGCTCAAACTACAAACAGCTACACCTCTTACTTAATTCTCTCGGCAGCGACGTCTCTGTCCTCTTCAGCCCCGGCTAGCGATCGGGAAGAACCAGCTGGCTGGGGTAACGGCCCTAGACACTTTCTCCAGGTGTGGAGGATGGTTGTTCCAAGAACTGCCCAGATGGCTAGAGACAAGAAGTGTAATCCCAGGCCACCCTGTAACTTCGTATCCCAAGAGAATGGGGTCTCGTAGATGTCGATATCAAATCTTGCCAGTATTGCGGTCTGGGGAAAGTGAAGTACGTTTGTTAGTGGACATTTTTTTTTCTAAGTTTGAAAGTAGAGTAATACCCAGCCCTATGTTGATAATTTGTATCAGGAGATTTTTGACACAAATCGGAATACTATTGATGACACAAATGATGATAAAATACTTACAATTTTCAATATTAAACTTACCCGATAATCATGTAGCTGTCAACTCCGTTGCCCGACAGAATTCTATGGAGGGATACGCCAGCTATCACAATACTAGAAGGGGGTGTATTTACCAGCGCCACCTGTGGCCAGGTACTCAAGTACTTCTTGTTGACACCTCCTCAATTATTCCTCTGTCGTGCTTCCGGCAAGACGTTCTGGGATACGCTTATGTTCTTGGAGTATTTTCACGACTTTGGTGAAGTATTTCTCTTTGATTTCGGCTGTCGCTTTACTGGAAACTTCTATATTAGCTTAGTTAGCTTTTGGAATTAATTTGATTAATTATGGTGACGAGAGAGTATGAACTCTCGTTCACCTTTCAATGGCCGACCCTTCCCTTAGACGGAAGTGTTGGTGTCTAAGAGAGTATAGACTCTCTTTCTTAATTTTGCTTAACAAAAGTTATAGATTTATTTTATATCTCTCCGCCTCTTATAGGCCTCTTCGATTAACTTCCTTTTATTATAAACTCATTAAAATTAATTTTTATATTTGTTTATATTCGACCTTCCTAATAGTAGGTGGTCTTTTACCGAAGTTAATAAACTTTGAGCCCGTCATTTCGGTTTTACCTGTTAACATATTATGCTATTTCCGCGACAGAGTTTGAAAGATTTTCTTTGACAGTCTCGTACTGTTTTCAAAGTTGAACTAACGTTTTGTTTTGTCTCTGCAGTTGTTGACGTTCAGAACGTTCAACTTGCACTCTATCGTTACGATAGAGAAAGAATGTTCACGGTTTCACGTTGCAGTAAGAGTAACCGTGTCTAGCGTTTTGTTCATTCTTTCTTAACTTAATGGTTTTGATCCTAATAAAGGAACTTTTCAGTTTTTTCCTTTAACAATAATATGTTTTAACGATATATATGATTGGGCTCTTCTCTCAGGTTCTAAGTCAAGAGAGGGAGAGAGAGAGAGAGATAGAGACGAAGGGAGAGAGAGGATAAACGTTTCATTCAAGCCTGCCAGGCGTACGAGTAACGTCGTTATCGTTTTTTGCTCTTCTCCCTAGTCTCTTTAGGGGAAGAAACTAAACGTTTCTAGAGTGATCTAGTGTTTAGTCTCTTTCCAACCACTGAATTATCTTTCATTAGATTTTTCTGTTACATTGTAATTCTGTTTTCGCAATTACTAACTTTGAGAAAGGATAGAATTGCGTATTTCAGGTACAAACCACTTAAAGTTTCGAGTTCAGTGAAATAAGTGCAAACAGAAATCAAAGTGATAAGTGATTAGTGCGTGAGGGTACTTTTGTGCGCGCCAGTCGTCCTCCCAGTCCGGGACCTCTTGCAAGCTCCCAAGCCCAGGGGAGAAGCAATGTCGAAGGGCATAAGGGTTCAGCAGGCCTTGATCGGCGCACAGAAGTATCCTCGGTGGTTGTGGGCGTGTCTTACCGAGACCGTCACTCCCACCCGCAGACGATTGAGCCCTTATTTTGCTCGTCTGCAGAAGAGATTAGGGGAGAAAATAAAGGCAGAGTAACGCTGGTCTCAGATCTCAAGACCTCTTAAACGTTAAGTCCAGACCTATGCCAGACGTACGAAGTTAAAGTTCACAACCCGAATGCAGTCATTGGGTTAGCTCTGACTCTCCTCAGTCATCAGTTGATTACACTCCGCCTAAGAGGAGTAAGGTTCTGCCACAACAGATCTCTGCTGTTAAGGCTTTACCTCAGCAGAACTTAGTGTCTGCCGACCCCAAGTTAACTCTACTGCAGTCCAATCAGTAACAACTTTCGGTCTTGATGCGTGAGTGTCGGGCTGAGAGTGTTACGCCTCCGCCTCCGCCTACACTCCCCCCCCGCCTATGATCGCTCCGCCTGATCACAGTACCACCTGCCAGGCGTACGATGTTGTGTACTCTACTACAGTCCATGCAAGCACAGCTTTCGGACTTGATGCGTGAGTGTCGGGCTGAGAGTGTTGCTCCTCCGCCTCCGCCTACACTCCCTCCTCCTACACTCGCTCCGCCTGATCACAGTACCATCTGCCAGGCGTACGATGTTGTGGACTCTACTACAGTCCATGCAAGCACAGCTTTCGGACTTGATGCGTGAGTGTCGGGCTGAGAGTGTTGCTCCTCCGCCTCCGCCTACACTCCCTCCACCTACACTCGCTCCGCCTGATCGCAGTACCACCTGCCAGCAGTTCCACTTGCCAGGCGTACGATGTTGAGCCACGTGCTGAGTTTGCTGTTCCCTGTGGTGTTCAGCCTCCGCCTTCCTTAAGGCAACCTTTACATTGGGATCAGGAGGATTATACCTCTCTTCCTCCGCCTCCACTTGCTGCTCCACCAGTGATGCAACACTCGGTTGAGGTACAACAACCTCTCCCGTCCATGAGTCAGTCTCCTCAGCTCTCGCTGCAGCGAGCTCAACCCTCCACAAGGCAAGCACCACAACACCTTAGCCTTGCGCCTCAGGAGCCTCAGCTTGCGAGACATTTACCTTGTTCTGCGCAGCCTCTTCCTCATCGCGCTCCGCTCACACCACAGGAACTGGAACTTGCTACTCCGCTTCCGCCAACCGCTCAGCAAGCGCAACCCTTGGGTTCAACCACTCATGCTAGGAGTCAGCCTCCTCCACCCATGCGCCTTCCTTCTGCTTGTCTTTTATTCAGCCTTTGCAGACTGAGCCTCAGGTGTTCCCTCATCGGAGTCTTGAAGAGGAAACCACAACTATTGTTGTTCCAGCTCGTTCTGACTCTGCTGTTCAGCATACCTCTCCTCCATTTTCATACCATGGTTTAAACCCCATGCAAGCATGCATAAAGCACTCTAGCACTGGTCATGGAATTTCTGAGAAATGTTAAACGCCATGCACACGCTCTGCTTTCCTTACAGCAGGCTCTGCTTACAGCAGGCTCTGCTTACTACATGCTCAGCATACAGCATGCTCTGCATTCAGCATGCTCTGCATACAACATGCTCTGCATACAGCATGCTCTGCATTCAGCATGCTCTGCATACAACATGCTCTACATACAGCATGCTCTGCATACAGCATACTCTGCATACATCATGCTCTGCATACCTTACCGCATGCTTCTCAACACATCTTGGGTTGTTGCCAACTCACTAGACTGTCAAGCAGTTTCATAACGTTGCCTTCTAGTCTGCTGCTTTTGCACCAGTGAACCCTCACTCAGAGAACTTAGCTTTTCTAGGATAAGGTCCCTGTAGATGAGAAAGTTCTTTTCTCCCTCCTTCTGATATTCCCTTGAGGACTCTGTCATTTGGAGGGAGCCTTTAGCTGCATAACCTCTTATGGACTTTTATTTAAGCATAACATGCTTACAGGGAAGGTAATGGTTCCACTTCAGCCGCTAATCCCGTCTGTTACCACACCTGCTCCCATAGACCTTGAGCTGTGTTGCATGACATGCAGTCCAAGCTTAGTCCTTGTTAGAGAATTTTTTGTTTACGGAGTCAATGTGTCACGGGGAAGACGTTCAACAACCAACAGAAGGGACTTGTTGTGACGCAGTGCGGCAACCTCAGCAACCCGTTAAGGAGTTGTCTGTACGACCCAGACAGTCTAGACAGATTCGGGTTGTCACTGTACTTCCTCGCTTGCCCATGATTGACAGTTTACAGACTGTGCAGCAGTATCATGATCTTGTGTCCGGCTCCGTCAGACGACTGGCTTTTAAGAGCTCCCACAAGTCGTCGCTGTCTGGAGATTTTCAAATGGACTATGGATCTGACCAAGGAACTGGGCCTCCTGGTCAATTTTGAGGAGTCTCAGCTCGTTCCATCCCAGACCATTGTCTCCTTGGGTATGGATCTTCAGAGTCGAGCTTTTCGGACTTGTCCGTCGGCCCCAAGGATCTTCCAAGCCCTAGAATGCATCCAGAGCATGCTGAGAAGGAACCGATGCTTAGTCAGGCAGTGGATGAGTCTAACAGGGACACTTTCATCGCTGGCCCTGTTCATCGAGTTAGGGAGACTCCACCTCCGCCCCCTTCAGTATCATCTAGCTGCTCACTGGATAAAGGACATGACGCTAGAGACGGGTTCAGTTCCTGTTTCCGAAGAGATGAGGTCTACTCTAACGTGGTGGAAGAACAGCATTCTTCTCAAGGAAGGTCTACCATTGGCTGTTCAGACCCCCGACCACCGTCTCTTCTCGGACGCATCGGACACGGGCTGGGGTGCGACACTGGACGGACAGGAATGCTCGGGAACATGGAATCAGGAGCAAAGGACACTTCACATCTATTGCAAGGAGTTGTTGGCAGTTCATCTGGCCTTGATAAACTTCAAGTCCCTCCAGCTTAACAAGGTGGTGGAGGTGAACTCCGACTACACCACAGCCTTGGCTTACATCTCCAAGCAGGGAGGGACTCATTCGAGGAAGTTGTTCGAGATCGCAAGGGACCTCCTCATTTGGTCAAAAGATCGAAAGCTCACGCTGGTAACGAGGCTCATTCAGGGCGATATGAATGTCATGGGAGATCGCCTCAGCCGGAAGGGTCAGGTCTTCCCCACAGAGTGGACCCTTCACAAGAATGTTTGCAGCAGACTTTGGGCCCTGTGGGGTCAGCCAACCATAGATCTATTCGCTACCTCGATGACCAAGAGGCTCCTCTTGTTTTGTTCTCCGATTCCAGACCCAGCAGCAGTTCGCGTGGATGCCTTTCTGCTGGATTGGTCCCATCTCGACCTGTATGCATTCCCGCCGTTCAAGATTGTCAACAGGGTACTTCAGAAGTTCGCCTCTCACAAAGGGACACGGCTGACGTTGGTTGCTCCCCTCTGGCCCGCGAGAGAATGGTTCACCGAGGTACTGCAATGGCTGGTCGACGTTCCCAGGACTCTTCCTCCTAGAGTGGACCTTCTGCGTCAACCTCACGTAAAGAAGGTACACCCAAACCTCCACGCTCTTCGTCTGACTGCCTTCAGACTATCGAAAGACTCTCAAGAGCTAGAGGCTTTTCGAAGGAGGCAGCCAGAGCGATTGCCAGAGCAAGGACGACATCCACTCTCAGAGTCTATCAGTCTTAATGGGAAGTCTTCCGAAGCTGGTGCAAGGCCAATGCAGTTTCCTCAACCAGTACCACTGTAACCCAGATTGCTGACTTCCTGTTACATCTAAGGAACGTAAGATCCCTATCAGCTCCTACGATCAAGGGTTACAGAAGTATGTTGGCAGCGGTTTTCCGCCACAGAGGCTTGGATCTTTCCTCCAACAAAGATCTACAGGACCTCCTTAGGTCTTTTGAGACCTCAAAGGAACGTCGGTTGTCCACTCCAGGCTGGAATCTAGACGTGGTCCTAAGGTTCCTAATGTCATCAGGATTTGAACCGCTCCAATCAGCCTCTTTTAAGGACCTCACATTAAAAACTCTTTTCCTCGTGTGCTTAGCAACAGGTAAAAGAGTAAGTGAGATCCACGCCTTCAGCAGGAACATAGGTTTCACATCTGAAACGGCTACATGTTCCTTGCAGCTCGGTTTTTTGGCTAAAAACGAGCTTCCTTCCCGTCCTTGGCCTAAGTCGTTCGAGATCCCAAGCCTGTCCAACATGGTGGGGAACGAACTGGAGAGAGTACTTTGCCCAGTTAGAGCTCTTAAGTACTATCTAAGAAGGTCAAAACCATTACGAGGACAATCAGAAGCCTTATGGTGTGCTATCAAGAAGCCTTCTCTACCAATGTCTAAGAACTCAGTTTCTTACTACATCAGGCTTCTGATTAGAGAAGCAAATTCTCATCTGAAGGAAGAAGACCTTGCTTTGCTGAAGGTAAGGACACATGAAGTGAGAGCTGTGGCTACTTCAGTGGCCTTCAAACAGAACCGTTCTCTGCAGAGTGTTATGGATGCAACCTATTGGAGAAGCAAGTCAGTGTTCGCATCATGCTATCTCAAAGATGTCCAGTCTCTTTACGAGTACTGCTACACCCTGGGTCCATTCGTAGCAACGAATGCAGTAGTAGGCGAGGGCTCAGCCACTACATTCCCATAATCCCATAACTTTTTAACCTTTCTCTTGAATACTTTTTATGGGTTGTACGGTCGACTAAGAAGCCTTCCACATCCTTGTTGATTTGGCGGGTGGTCAATTCTTTCTTGAGAAGCGCCAAGGTTAAAGGTTGTGATGAGGTCCTTTAGTATGGGTTGCAGCCCTGTATACTTTAGCACCTTTGAGTTGATTCAGCCTCCCAAGAGGAACGCTGCGCTCAGTAAGGAAGACGATCTTATTAAAGGCAGAGTAACGGTTCAAGTCGACTTCCTTACCAGGTACTTATTATTTCATTGTTATTGTGGATAACTGATTATATGAAATACGGGATACTTAGCTATCCTTTAGTCTTGTACACTGGTTTTTCACCCACCCCCCTGGGTGTGAATCAGCTACATGATTATCGGGTAAGTTTAATATTGAAAAATGTTATTTTTATTAATAAAATAAATTTTTGAATATACTTACCCGATAATCATGATTTAATCGACCCTCCCTTCCTCCCCATAGAGAACCAGTGGACCGAGGAATAATTGAGGAGGTGTCAACAAGAAGTACTTGAGTACCTGGCCACAGGTGGCGCTGGTAAATACACCCCCTTCTAGTATTGTGATAGCTGGCGTATCCCTCCATAGAATTCTGTCGGGCAACGGAGTTGACAGCTACATGATTATCGGGTAAGTATATTCAAAAATTTATTTTATTAATAAAAATAAAATTTTTCTATCATTTTAATAAAGCGCAAAGTATTTAAGTGTTCTTCATAATAAGGATAAAGTATTAAAAATTATCACAGTAATATAAATCCATTAACAATTGTCACCTTTTCTTGGAAATCCACTCTGTCATGAATGATAGAGGAATGCCAGACACTGTTGTCTGAGCCAGGCATAAATGGTGCGCAACATTCATTACTTTTTATCGCTTTTCATGTCTTGATCATGACAAATCTTTTGTATCGTTATAACATGACCCATGGATTCAATACTTTTATGGGGGCCATGGATAAAATCAGGAATATTCCAGATTCAAAATAATAATTTAATGCATAAGCACAATACACCAGAACACTTGCAAAAACTATATATGCACGTAGGTGGTAGGCTGTCTTGCTGAATCAGGCGGGAAGCTTCAGGACTTATCGCTATGATTTTTTTTATTACACTGTAATCCTACTTTTAAATTATGAAAAGGCTATTTTAGATTATTTTAATTTTATCATCAGTAGTCATAGCTTAAGCATATTGTATTGTTAACACCCAGTTGTGAATCAATTGTTAGACTTAACAAAGTAACAAGCCAACAGTAAAAATGAACATACCTCAGCAGTACACCTTAAGGGAAGGATTGAAATAGCATGTTCTTTTAATTAATAATATTTTCTGTTGTACCAAAAAAAGAAATTTACAAGTAAAGTTACTTGAATGACAAGATGGAACAGAAAACACTCACTTTTGCGTAGTTAATAGACAGGTCCTTGATACCAAAAGCAAAGGCGAAAGGAGGAAACACCAGGAATAGATATTTGAGCACTCCCTCCATCTCTTGCAACGTCTGTGGAAGAAATGCGATATGTTAAAAAATATACGCAGTCAATATTATTTCAACGTGCAGTCTGTCACAGTATTTTTTCCTCTGAAGCCACATCTCGTTAGAGACAGCTTAGTGTTGAATAAAAAATAAACATATTTACAGTATATGTATATATAAACATAGTGCTATACACTGTAAGATATAAGAAAAACTTATTTTAGTTAAAAATCCCATCCAAAAAGGTAACGATCAAAATCATCTTGTATGATGAAATATAAAATGGAAATAAGTTCATTTGTATAAAAAGACTATTAATTATTGCTTTAAAAAATAGGAAAAAAGATAAAATATACAATAAGTACCACTATAATGTTAGCACTTGAATAATCATGATAAGGTTGAGTAAACATTTTACACAATAGTTTCTAGCCCTTACATCACTAAATTCACCAACATGCAGATGTTAGTAGGATTTAATTAACTTGTTATACTTTGCATTCACTGGAATAATATGAGCATAGTTCATAACTGCAGTACTTTATTAGTAGGAGAAACATCAAGGAAGTGTGTTAGAATAAGCGTGAAATTTACATCTTAATGAAAGGTTTTTTACCCGATGCAAAAATTTCACTAACAGATAATAACTCCTCCTTTATGAAAATGGAATGTATAGATTGGTAATAATTATGATTTTACTTTTCATGTAGAACCTGAGACAGACAGATTTCTTATTCCTCACAAAAGGGATTTTGACGAAGGAAAAATCTATTTTTGGGCGAGGAACCTGTGTCGCTCCGTGAAATGTTCCTTAAAGCACCATTTCAAAGGTATAAATACTGCTAAATATACCAGAGAAAAAAGTTGCATGGAATGCCAGGAATATATCCAGCTCGCTCACCCCTAAAGGGTGTCGGTATTAAAACTGGGGCGAGTGATACCACTACCAGAGATCCCTTTCCAATTAGACTTCTCCCTCCTCAAAATCCCCCGTTACTATGAGGTGTCGTTCACAACAGCTACTGCCCCGCCCCACCACCACGACTACCTATCCTTCTCCCACCATTCCTTGTTAGCACCCGTGAACGTTCGGACGTGTTTTTCGTAGCTCTGTGTTATTTTGTGTTTGTGAAGATGTCAGGCGTTTTGGAGATCCATGCTCCCAAATCTGTTTGGGATTTCTAGGTAGAGACACACAGGCTTTTGTGTATATATTGTCATGAAGTATAAGTATTTAACTTTATCATAAACAATTATTTCTTAATTCCAACGAGAACTGCGGGTCAACCTCTCAGTTAAACAATTACAACTAAATTACACAAGTCAATTATACACGTACTGAATTACCTAACTTGTACTATTCTATTTTGCTCTTGCTCTTGCCGCGGGGGCATAAAACAATTAGAATAGCGCCAACGTTATCCCTGCGTGTCGTAAGAGGCGACTAAAAGGGACGGGACGAGGGGGCTGGGAACCCCCTCTCCTGTAAAAGTATCCTGTGAGACAGCAACAAAGAGATGGAGCTGGGGGGAGAGTGACTGCTCCCCACACTCTAGTTTTGGGGTGTTTGAATGTGCGTGGATGTAGTACGATAGAGAGTAAAAGATGTGAGATTGGAAGTATGTTTAGAAGTAGAAGGATGGATGTATTGGCCTTGTGTGAGACAAAGATGAAAGGAAAGGGTGAAGTGATGTTTGGTGAAATGTCTGGTAGAGTGTCTGGGATTGAAAGGGGAAGAGCGAGAGAAGGTGTGGCTTTATTGCTGAGTGAATGGATGACAGGTAAAGTAGTGGAATGGAAGGAGATATCATCTAGGTTAATGTGGGTAAGGGTTAGGTTGGGTAGGGAATGTTGGGCGTTTGTCAGTGCGTATGGGCCAGGTAGTGAGAAAAGTGAAGAAGAGCGGAATGAGTTTTGGAATGAATTAACTAGGTGTGTAGAAGGACTGGGTAGAAGGAATTATGTAGTTGTTATGGGTGACTTAAATGCTAGAGTGGGTGCTGGAGAGGTAGAAGGTGTCATTGGGAAGTATGGCGTACCAGGTGAAAATGAGAGTGGTGAGAGACTGGTAGATATGTGTGTTGAACAAGAGATGGTAATAAGTGCTAGCTTTTTTAAGAAGAAAGATAAAAATAAGTATACATGGGTAAGAGTGGCAAATGGAAGAGTAGTAGAAAGGGCATTAATGGATTATGTGTTGATAACTAAAAGAATGTTTGGAAGATTGAAAGACGTGCACGTGTTTAGGGGTATGGCTAACGGTATGTCTGATCATTTTTTGGTGGAAGGAAAATTAGTTGTAGCAAAAGAGTGGGGGAATAGAGTAGGTGGATGTAAAAGGGAGCTAGTGAGGGTTGAAGAGCTAATAAAACCTGGGGTAAAAAGTAAATATCAGGAAAGGTTGAAAATGGCATATGACGAGGTGAGAGTAAGAGAAACTGGTAATTTAGAGGAGGAGTGGAAGTTAGCAAAAGAAAATTTTGTTGGGATTGCAAGTGATGTATGTGGCAAGAAGGTTGTTGGAGGCAGCATGAGGAAGGGCAGTGAATGGTGGAATGAAGGAGTGAAGGTAAAAGTGGAAGAGAAAAAGAGGGCTTTTGAAGAATGGCTGCAGAGTAATAGTATAGAGAAGTATGAAAAATATAGAGAGAAAAAGGTGGAAGTAAAGCGCAAGGTACGTGAGGCAAAGAGGGCAGCTGACCTGAGGTGGGGTCAGGGACTGGGTCAGTCATATGAAGAGAATAAGAAGAGGTGGGGTCAGGGACTGGGTCAGTCATATGAAGAGAATAAGAAGAAGTTTTGGAAAGAAGTGAAGAGAGTAAGAAAGGCCGGCTCAAGAATTGAAGAGACAGTGAAAGATGGAAATGGAAGGTTGTTAAAAGGAGAGGAGGCAAGGAAAAGGTGGGCGGAATATTTTGAAAGTTTGCTGAATGTTGAGGATGATAGGGAGGCAGAGATTATTGCTGTTCCAGGTGTTGAGGTGCCAGTGATGGGAGATGAGAATGAGAGAGAGATTACAATAGAGGAAGTGAGGAGAGCACTAGATGAAACGAGAGTAGGAAAAGCATCTGGTATGGATGGTGTGAAAGCTGAGATGTTGAAGGAAGGGGGTGTGACTGTAATTGAATGGTTGGTGAGATTGTTTAATGTGTGTTTTGTGTTGTTAATGGTACCAGTAGATTGGGTCTGTGCATGTATTGTACCACTATATAAGGGTAAGGGAGATGTGCATGAGTTTTGTAATTCAAGAGGTATTAGTTTGTTGAGTGTAGTTGGAAAAGTGTATGGTAGAGTACTGATTAATAGGATTAAGGATAAAACAGAGAATGCAATCTGGGAAGTACAGGGGGGTTTTAGAAGAGGTAGGGGTTGTATGAATCAGATTTTTACAGTTAGGCAGATATGCGAGAAATAATTAGCAAAAGGTAAGGAGGTGTATGTTGCGTTTATGGATCTGGAGAAAGCATATGATAGAGTTGATAGGGAAGCAATGTGGAATGTGATGAGGTTATATGGAGTTGGTGGAAGGTTGTTGCAAGCAGTGAAAAGTTTCTACAAAGGTAGTAAAGCATGTGTTAGAATAGGAAATGAAGTGAGCGATTGGTTTCCAGTGAGAGTGGGGCTGAGACAAGGATGTGTGATGTCGCCGTGGTTGTTTAACTTGTATGTTGATGGAGTGGTGAGAGAGGTGAATGCTCGAGTGCTTGGACGAGGATTAAAACTGGTAGACGAGAATGATCATGAATGGGAGGTAAATCAGTTGTTGTTTGCGGATGATACGGTACTGGTAGCAGACACAGAAGAGAAGCTTGACCGACTAGTGACAGAATTTGGAAGAGTGTGTGAGAGAAGGAAGTTGAGAGTTAATGTGGGTAAGAGTAAGGTTATGAGATGTACGAGAAGGGAAGGTGGTGCAAGGTTGAATGTCATGTTGAATGGAGAGTTACTTGAGGAGGTGGATCAGTTTAAGTACTTGGGGTCTGTTGTTGCAGCAAATGGTGGAGTGGAAGCAGATGTACGTCAGAGAGTGAATGAAGGTTGCAAAGTGTTGGGGGCAGTTAAGGGAGTAGTAAAAAATAGAGGGTTGGGCATGAATGTAAAGAGAGTTCTATATGAGAAAGTGATTGTACCAACTGTGATGTATGGATCGGAGTTGTGGGGAATGAAAGTGATGGAGAGACAGAAATTGAATGTGTTTGAGATGAAGTGTCTGAGGAGTATGGCTGGTGTATCTCGAGTAGATAGGGTCAGGAACGAGGTGGTGAGGGTGAGAACGGGTGTAAGAAATGAGTTAGCGGCTAGAGTGGATATGAATGTGTTGAGGTGGTTTGGCCATGTTGAGAGAATGGAGAATGGCTGTCTGCTAAAGAAGGTGATGAATGCAAGAGTTGATGGGAGAAGTACAAGAGGAAGGCCAAGGTTTGGGTGGATGGATGGTGTGAAGAAAGCTCTGGGTGATAGGAGGATAGATGTGAGAGAGTCAAGAGAGCGTGCTAGAAATAGGAATGAATGGCGAGCGATTGTGACGCAGTTCCGGTAGGCCCTGCTGCTTCCTCCGGTGCCTTAGATGACCGCGGAGGTAGCAGCAGTAGGGGATTCAGCATTATGAAGCTTCATCTGTGGTGGAAATGTGGGAGGTTGGGCTGTGGCACCCTAGCAGTACCAGCTGAACTCGGCTGAGTCCCTGGTTAGGCTGGAGGAACATAGAGAGTAGAGGTCCCCTTTTTTGTTTTGTTCTTGTTGATGTCGGCTACCCCCCAAAATTGGGGGAAGTGCCTTTGGTATATGTATGTATGTATAATTCACACCTCATGATCATGATATATGGGGCTTCGGCCATAAATCTCCGTAATAGGGCTTACGAGGTCATTCTGTACCATAGTTTTACCATCAAGTAGAATTTAAATGAAGTTGGAAGGCAAAATGGAGGAAAGTAAATGGTAACTACAGGCTGAAGGAACAATGCAACTTCTGTATTACGAATGGACGTGCACACATGAACATGATTGCATCATTTGGTGTTAATTATTATTCATACAAGTCAAGCTGTAACATTAGTATGCAAAGCAGAATGCTTTAAGTACTAGGGTCCCTATAGGGAAAGTTTCTTAGTACAAAAAAAGAAAGAG
Organism: Palaemon carinicauda; assembly: GCF_036898095.1. Lineage (NCBI taxonomy): Eukaryota > Metazoa > Arthropoda > Malacostraca > Decapoda > Palaemonidae > Palaemon > Palaemon carinicauda. The sequence goes on from NW_027171082.1 coordinate 163,863, forward strand.
TAAAGATTAGATTATAAGAGAGAAATAAAAAAAAAATTGTATAACAGTAACAATATTCACATGACTATATACAGCACAAAGAATTACAGTGATAATTTTGAAGATGAAGATAAAGATAAGAAAAGTCTATGATAATAAAAGTCTTCATACACCACAAGGTAATATGAGCTTTGATTTTTGGATAGGGCCTCCCTGCTTATGATAATATTTGTTTCAACCTAACCATTAGGGCATATAGAGACTGAATACTAGTTGCTTAATTGAGTGTAAAGTCGGCATAAATAAATTGAAATGTTATATATCAGCTAACTACTTAGAAAATCTAGTATTTTTCTAGTAGGTAAGAGCAATACATATTCTGGTAAAAGTGTAATATCCAGGAACATTTTGTAAATTCAAAAAAGAAGAAAGATAAAAATTAAGGCCTTGAAAATGCTGAAAAAAGATTTGAGAGCATGCAATTATCAATAAAATCCTACATTAAAAATGCATTGCTTCATACTAATGGTAGGAAGCACCATGATGTATTCTATAAAAGTTTGATGAAATAAAATTCATATTAGTTCATTCCTTAAATATCTGTGAGGACTGAAATGCATTTCGGGTTAACTTCGATACAAAGCTCTTCGGAAGTGATGGACAAACGTAAGGTTTTCATCCCATTAGATCTAACTTAAGATGGTTTTTACAACCACAGTAATCTTATATGTCCTACTTTATATAGACCCTTATTAATCATAATTATTTATGCTGACAATCTATAGTCCATTTCTTTTAGCGAGGCATATTTGCATCGACTCGCAGCGGTGTCCTTATAGCTCGGAAAAGTTTCCTGATCGCTGATTGGTTGGACAAGATATTTCTAACCAATCAGATGGCAGGAAACTTTTCCGAGCTAAAAGGGCACCGCTGCGAGTCGGTGCAAATCTGCCTCGCTAAAAGAAATGGACTATAGTTCAAAATACAACATCAACAATAACAATTATAGCTGTTTCTAGTTCATTGCAGGACAAACACCTCAGACATGTCATTTCATATCTGGATATCTGGCTAGTTTTTATCACCACGCTGGCCAGTGCTTATTGGTGATGGTGGGAGATTTTCTTCTGGTCGCTCACAAGCAAACCAACCTATAATCAATTCTTTTTAGTGAGGCAGATTTGCACCGACTCGCAGGGGTGCCCTTTTAGCTCGGAAAAGTTTCCTGATCGCTGATTGGTCGGGCAAGATAAATCTAACCAATCAGATGGCAGGAAACTTTTCTGAGCTAAAAGGTCACCGCTGCGAGTCACTGCAAATGCGCCCCATTAAAAAATATTGAGTATAGTATGGGTGGCCCTGGCTAGTAAAGCTTTGCTGATCACGGCGATAACGCAAACCCTTTCACAAGGTTAACCCTTTTACCCCCAATGGACGTACTGGTACGTTTCACAAAACTCATCCCTTTACCCCATGGACATACCGGAACATCCTTGCAAAAAACTGCTATTTACATTTTTTTTTGCATATTTTTGATAATTTTTTGAAAAACTTCAGGCATTTTCCAAGAGAATGAGACCAACCTGACCTCTCTATGACGAAAATTAAGGCTGTTAGAGCAATTTAAAAAAAATATACTGAAAATGTGCTTGAAAAAAAAAAAAAAACGCCTGGGGTTTAAGGGTTGGAAAGTTCCAAATAGCTTGGGGGTAAAAGGGTTAAGGTATCCCAACTCAGAAAGGATCTATAATATCCTAACTTAATTTACTTCAGACTAGAAAGAACTACTTAAAATTCTGATTAAGCTTATTTGTGGGAATAAAACTTCTCATTTTCCAACACATCCAAGAACTTTGAAGTCAACCTTTGAAGTATAGTAACGATAGCATTATCAGTGCCTCCAGATCGAAGGTACTTACAATAACCCTGGAGCGAATGTCATAACCCATGTCCTAAGGAAATGTACAATAATGATAATCACGGAGCTTTAAATTTATCACTTAAGAATAAATTGTTGCGGACTAAAATTCTCCCTTAAGCAAAATCAACCATAGCCATTTTTACTTTATTTGAGATAGGAATTCATCTTTCAAAAATTGGAAAATCAATCTTGCAACATTTTTTTTCCTGATCCCAGCAAATAAAAATCTCATCTAATGGCTTTTGTAATTCTAGAATAAATATATTTTCATAAAATTTATGTAAAATTTTTCTATAAAATGAGAAAAGTTTAGGGAAAATGTAAACCAAATTGAAAAATCATAAAAGCTAAAAAAAGACAGCTTTGAATTTTACACATCTGTAACAGTTCATCTTTGTATATTCAAATTGTCAAAACATAACTTCTTGTATAGTCACTTTCATTAAACAGATTTTGACATAGGAAAATTCTATTTTTGGGTGAGATATCCATGTCGTCCTGATGGCAGTTCCCTTCGGCTGCTTCCTACTGTATAATATTTCTGCAAGTGATATTACAAGAGAATTACCGTCAGGTATCACAGGGTTCTAACCCCCGGAACGACTATCCGAAGATATCGTGTATAATCAGGGACGCATCCAAAGATAAGCATAGATATCTGCACCCCCAATAGACTTTACCCAGTCTAATCCACTAAGGGGAAAGATAAGTGAGGAGCCGTTACATATCCTCTCACCTTACGGTGCCCTCGTACGTCTCTGGCGCCTCGTTCCTTTAAAGACTTCAAATTGAAACTGGTCTTAGTGATTCCAAGAGTTACTCTCTTTACACACCTACAAAGACGAACTGCTACAGATAATGCAGGACAGTATATATACTAAAAAGTCCTCGCAACCCCAAGATAGCAATAACTTACCGCGACCCAGGTATAAAACTGGCAGGTGACGACAATCAGCGACGTGATCAGGCCCGTTGCGAACACGGTCGAAAAAAACACGAGAACGGCGGAGGCTTCCGACTTGAAGAATCCCTCCACCAGGTAGAAGAGAGGTAGTAAGCTTAACCTGCAAGGTAGATAAAATCTGAATTCTCTATTTAGAAGATATTTCATCATTCTGCTTTTTACTAAAAGGATCACCATGTTCAGTTATGTAAGAATGCACATAAAAGGATGAATTTCATACAGAAACTTTACTTATAGATGGGAAATAGATTATACATATGTATGTGCTTAAATTTCCAATTGAAATTATCAAACTGAATAGCCATTATTCTTCTACAACATATATGCACACCAACTTCTCATTAATACATTTTTTTAAATATTTTGTTCATTCAGAGACAAATACAGTATAGGATCATTTCTGTATAATTGAAACATCAAAAGTAGATTCTTATAATCTTACTAACCTCCTGAAGATTTAAATATTAATCAAATATTGCAGTACAATCATACATACTGTATGTATGATTATCACAGGGTTATGCAATTTAGGAGGCAAAGGAATTGCTTTTTTGTGAGGAAATCTTTAAAAGCAGTAAGGTAATGTACTTATTTTAAATGAAAATGGTTAAAGAAAACTACGAATATACGTAAAAAAACCTTTCCAAACAAACTGTATTAAAATGTTCAAGATTTAGTTTGTGGTATTTTTAGTGGGATTGAACTCTCCTTTGTAACTAGGATTCAAAAATAAGGTATTCAACTTTTAGGCATTTGTTTATAGACCTCATAGAAGCATCAACAAAACTCCTACAAACATCGATACTTGCATGTTACTTGTGTCTGCCCAGTATGGGTGTCCCGTGGAAATACAATGAATATTCTACCATCATTTAAAGGATTAAAAGCTTTAAAGACCTCTCATAAATGTCGGAGATAAAGGACCGCAACATCGCCATATCAAGCAGGACAATGCCCTAGAGACTGACCATGCTTATAAGATCATAGGACACCCAATGAGAACACAACAAGCGAAATCTACTCACCCGTACAAAAACGCTAGAAAAATGAAGGCAGCAAGATTTTCTCGGTAGATAAATTGTTGCTGGTTAAACACAAGTAGCACTCCAGCCATCAGTAACAGGTTCAGAGTTATCACCTGCAAAGGTTTCAAAGATTAAGTTATGCCATAGAATATTTAATACGTATTGAATACGGTCACTCGGTTGCTATGTCGAAAGATTACTGCATTGAGAGAGAGAGAGAGAGAGAGAGAGAGAGAGAGAGAGAGAGAGAGAGAGAGAGAGAGAGAGAGAGAGAGAGAGAGATGAAATAAGCTTTCATTCAGTTTTTCAATTCTGTTACATAAACAGAGAGAGAGAGTCTCTCTCTCTCTCTCTCTCTCTCTCTCTCTCTCTCTCTCTCTCTCTCTCTCTCTCTCTGGGCTATTTTTCCCTATTGGAGCCCTTGGACTTATAGCATCTTGCTTTCCAACTAGAGTTGTAGCTTAGCTAATAATAATAACAATAATAATAATAACAATAATAATAATAATATCAGAGACACAATTAGAATACCACTTATCTTTTGTGTTTCTACTAAAGATCAACTTTGCCAGACTGAAATAAACTTCTCTGCAGATTCCAGAGAGAAAGAACAAGAATATGATTAATGTTTTTCACATTAATGTAAATCAATTTTATCTAAAATTGCAGGAATGAAAAATCCTTATCAATTACAACTCACCAGGATATCCCAGATCATGTGCGCGGTCCAGTAAAGATTTCGACTGAGACCCGCAACGTACAGAACGGTTCTCTCTCCTCTGACTCTTTCGGCAACGACGTAACCTCCGGTTGCCGACGTTACGACTGTCAGCGACACGAGGATCAACAGCCCGATGCCTAGGTCAGCCACGTGCTGTTCGCTGTTGGGATAAAGTAAGCTGCGGTGAAGATGGAAATTATGTTTAGGTAGAAAAGAGGCCCTTTGCGTCAGTAGGCGTAAGAGGAGATGATGATGAGAAAAGAGGCCCTTTGCGTCAATAGGCGTAGGAGATGATGATGAGAAAAGAGGCCCTTTGTGTTAATAGGCGTAAGAGGAGATGATGATGAGAAAGAGGCCCTTTGTGTCAATAGGCATAGGAGGAGATGATGATGAGGAAAGAGGCCCTTTGTGTCAATAGGCGCAGGAGGAGATGATGATGAGAAAAGAGGCCCTTTGCGTCAATAGGCGTAGGAGATGATGATGATGAGAAAAGACTAACAAAAAGTGGCTTTACATAATTGGCAAGCAAATATCATCAGGTAATGTATGCCTTAGGTCAAAAGACAAGCATCAACATTCAGTGTGTATCTGGTGATAATAATAGGCAGACCACATTAGCTCTGGGATTCTGTCAATCTTTTTCATTTCTCTGGTCGACAAAAGGGCAAATTAATACTTCCGATTTGGTACTTGTGTTGTTATTTCAACCAAGAGTCAGGGATTTTCCAAGCACCTTCTATTAATGTGGCATAGCCATAGATGTATTTGCAAAGCAATGTTACAATAAAAGAAACTTTACACTCGCAAAATATTTCATTATAAATACTGTAGGAGAAATGGTCAATTAAAAGATGAATGATTTGAACTTGGTTTATCAAAGATGAAACAGAAGTCAAAATTATTTATTTTCTTTTCCAAACGTTTGTCAAATTATCACCAGCATTCCTTAGTTCATTTTTAAGCTTCTACAAAATTCTAAAAATACTTTTCATAGACTAGACATATGACTGCCTAAGTAAGCCGCCATAACAACACTGGTCTTCAATGTAAATATATAAGTTTTCTTGTAAGGGGACAACTTTAAGATGCGTAAAGATAGAATGGGGGTCACCATCAATTCAAGAAATTAATTTCCCTCTTCTTGACATCTGTAGGCTTGAGACAATACAGTACTTGCCAAATTTGCCTTCTGATCAATGGATATTAAAACGATGAGTTTTTCCTTTATCTTTTCATTATTAGATTACGGTTAAGTGAAAATACCATAATTCTTAGAGATGGTTTGACTATGTAGAAAGAATGGAGGGTAAAAAGCTGGCAAGGGCTGTATAATTTGGATATATTAGTGAGGGATGAAGAGAGGAAATGCTGAATGAGAGAAAAGGGCTATTAGAGAGGATGGGTCATATATGAAGTCCAAAAATATTTACAAACAAGATAGATGTAAACAATGCAGTGGGATTAACCCTTTTACCCCCAAAGGACGTACTGGTACGTTTCACAAAACTCATCCCTTTACCCCCATGGATGTACCGGTACGTCCTTGCAAAAAACTGCTATTTACATTTTTTTTTGCATATTTTTGATAATTTTTTGAGAAACTTCAGGCATTTTCCAAGAGAATGAGACCAACCTGACCGCTCTATTACAAAAATTAAGGCTCTTAGAGCAATTTAAAAAATATATACTGCAAAATGTGCTTGAAAAAAAATAACCCCTGGGGGTTAAGGGTTGGAAAGTTCCGAATAGCCTGGGGGAAAAAGGGTTAAGATGGTTTAACACACTGCTAATGGGCATCCTACAAAGTTGCATTGTACCAATAATGAAGATATATGAAAATACAGAACTTAATAGCTTACACCGTCATGCTCGAAAGGCTGTTCTTTGTAAACTTGATGGGATGGTTAACGGTGCTGATGTTGAAATCCTTCCCGACGAGCCTCTTGAGCCGGGCATTGTTGAAGAGGCTGAGATAGGCCGGGAGAGCGTGGTAAACGGAGTTGTCGTACCACACCACCGCTTGAGACCCTCCTTCACCGTTGGTACCCGCGGTGCCGAGGGTGAGACCGCTGAACCTGGTGGATGTGAGAAATACAGAAATACCTCAGGATACAAATCTAATCCGTTCCAGATTGGCTTTAGTAACATTATTTTTTCGTTGGATGAAATAGAGCCAAATACATCTGAATTTTCTTTCGTATCCTGAGTATTTTTTCATATCAAAGCGGAAAAAATCTTTACGTCGAGGTTTTCATATACAGAATCTTTCATATCCTCAGGTATTACAGTATATAGTACAGAGTAACTAGGCTAATGTGCCGAAGGCTCGAAACATTTCAAACAGGAAGTTTTTTCCGAGTTACTTACCTTCTTTGTAAATATTTTCCTTTGGTTCCAATCAGCCAATCACTGAGGCTCGACTGATCCGTCACGTTCATCCAGCACATATTATCTCTGCAGAGGCACTTGCTATCTTCAACCTGGAAACAAGAGTTAACTTGCTATTTACAACGGATTTTGGCGTAGGATAAATCTATTTTTGGGCTCAAGCCATGACGTCCTGATGGAAGTTCCTTCCGGCAGCTTCCTAAATATACCAAGGCACTTCCCCCTATTTTGGGGGGTAGCTGACATCAAACAAATGAAACAAAAAAGGAGACGTCTCCTCTCTATGTTCCTCCCAGCCTGACAAGGGACTCAACCAAGTTCGGCTTCCTACTGTATAATATTACTGCGAGTGATATTACAAGAGAATTACCGTCAGGTATCACGGGGTTCTAACCCCCGGAACGACTATCCTAAGATATTGTGTATAATCAGGGACGTATCCTTAGATATTTGATTGGTTATTTAGGAAGTATCATTATATGATGTATTGGTTACATACAGGAAATGATTCAGACAAAATAGTGCGACCTTAAAAAGGTTTAATAAAGATTTTAGATCAAAGTTGAGCCACATCGAACTGCTTAAAATTAAAATATCAAACCAGTGGTTATGATGATAATAATGGCTAACATAAGTCTTTTTATACTTTATATATGACATTGTTTTAATGTTGTTACTGTTTTTAAAATATTTTGTTAATTTTTTTCTCATATGGTTTAATTATTTCCTTATTTCCTTTCCTCACTGGGCTATTTTTCCCTGTTGGAGGCCTTGGGCTTATAGCATCTTGCTTTTCCAACTAGGGTTGTAGCTTGACTATTAATAATGATAATAATAATACTGTAGTGACGTTTTACTCACCAGAATCGAACTGTTGCAATTGAGGCCCCCTTCACTCGCTTTCCCTGACGTTGAAGGACAGGTCTGCCATTCTCCTCCTCCAGTGACTTCCGTGGCAAGTCCAATCATCGACTGATTCATAGTCCTGTTGATAAGATTATATTTGAGCTGTATGTTGTAGCTTAAAACAGTACCTCTAAACTATGAATACACATAATTCTGAACCACATATATATACTGTATGAAAAACAACAACAAATGCAGCTGTTTCTAGTCCACTCAGGGACAAAAGCCTCATATATGTCAATTCATTTCTAGGGTTAGGCCAGTTTTCATCACCACGCTGGCCAGTGCAGATTGGTAATGGTAAGGATTTCTGTCTGATTACTCACTGCAACTAACCTAGTACGGGTGGCCCTGACTAGCACACCTTTGCTGATTACGGCGATATACAAACCATTTCAACCACGTTAAGGCATAATGTATACTCATTTGGTACTTCTTGACACAAGAATTAATACAAGGAGCTTAAGTATAAAGGAGAAAATTATACAACAGTATTGACTACAGTACATAGTTCATAGCGAGAGCGAGAGTTGGGAACATGGCGAGGCAAACCTGATATATGCGACGGAAGGGTCGTACAACTCCGGCTTCAAAGAAAGGGGCTTCGACTCTTCGAACATTGGTCTGATGATAGATCCCAGCATGGCTAAGATGACGAAGATCAGAGGTAAAATGAACATCTAAAAAGGTGAGAAAATTCAGGTAAAATTTAGTAGAAAATTGGCTGAAAGACAATCACTAAACAAAATGTTAGATTAACATTATATTGACAATTCGTGAGCATAAATCGTAACCTGAAGAATGAGAAAAATAAATTCAGTGCTTAACCCTTTTACCCCCAAAGGACGTACTGGTACGTTTCATAAAAGCCATCCCTTTACCCCCATGGACGTACCGGTACGTCCTTGCAAAAAAATGCTATAAATTTTTTTTTTCATATTTTTGATAATTTTTTGAGAAAATTCAGGCATTTTCCAAGAGAATGAGACCAACCTGACCTCTCTATGACAAAAATTAAGGCTGTTAGAGCAACTAAAAAAAAATATACTGCAAAATGTGCTGGGAAAAAAATAACCCCCTGGGGGTTAAGGGTTGGAAATTTCCAAATAGCCTGGGGGTAAAAGGGTTAATTGTTACAGATTCAAATGAAATTTTAAGAAGACATAGTTATTAAAAGTGTAAAAGCCAATTGAGGTACATTGTGATTTGATAATAAATTACTATTGAATGTTTTATCCATTAACAAAGTAGACTAAAAACAAAAATTTTAAAGGAAATACAATAGAACTCACTTGCATGTAGAAGTCCCATCTCCTTCCATGAGACATCAAGCGCTTGTATAAAACAGCGGCCAGTCTCTGGAAAAGAAGACCGGCACCGTCTAACGTCTGGCTCGGCTTGAAGTTATAGGCTCCCTTGACCTTCTCTTCCACTGGTGATAAGAGGAAAGATAAAACATGAGTAATAGGAGTATAATTTGAATAAGCATGTTATGTTTAAATGCCAAAGAGCCATACGGAGAATGCATGAAAGTAAGAGGTCCAGAAAAGATTCTGCCACCTTTAAGACATTTTATACATGACTGGTACATAGAAATAGACATTTTCATTACATATATAAGTATGAAAATAATGTATAAACACAAAAAAATACAGATCGGGAACTAATGAAGCCTTGGCAGAATAATCCGACCCTTTAAATCAAATACGTCATGAAAGGATCAGCTTTTCCAAGAAACCAGCTGAGAAAATCTTAGGAGATATTTTCATCTTGAGTAACTGCCGAATACCTTCGCATTATCTTACTTTCAGTGTGATGCATCATGGGAGCTGTTCGCGACGGGCTGGCTATTCCACTGTCCAGGTTGTTGATGGCGTCTAAGGCAATGACCACGTCCTCCAAATTAGTTGGTCTCACCTCCAAAGAGGAGAATCCTAATTCCTCCAGACGACTTTCAAGTTCGCCAAACATTTCTGATATCCTGTGAGACATTGATATTGCTTCATGAAAGGTATTCAGACAAAAGATTTTCCATTTACAATACTAAAACTGTCATGACTCCAAAAGTTACAATGAAATATAGTGTCTTAATAAGCATGTAAGAAAGATGACTAAAACTGGTGGTAGAATTACAACAGATGTTTAGACAAATAAGATCAAATATTCACTAATAAGGTTATTTGAAAAGTTAGGAGATAAAGAGAAAACTTACAGGCAACATATTTAGATCTGTAAAAAGCTTCGAATAGAAAACCATAATGAGGCAATGTTGCAGATGTAAGGTAGAGATAAAAAAATTTTATGATGGGAAAGAAAAGGTTACTAAATTATGTACAGCAGTTTGTAAGGGATTCAACATACTACTGATGAGCCTTCTATGCAAGTGAATGAAGCAGCTAATGACGAAGTTTTCCAAAGCAGTTTTCATGATTCAGCAACTATGGTCCGAATGTCTTTTTATGCTAAAGTGAAAAACATTGCATAACACATCATTTATAATGATTTTAACAAGAACTCCGAGTCACATTTCTAGACTTTCATTAGGCTCAATTGATGGATCTGTACCGAGAAAAGCGAAGTATCTGAGGTAGGTCGCAGAAAACCTTTGGAGGTTGGTATGAGGAATCCAATACTGTACCTGTTTTCTTCTCCTTTTGTATTCGTGAGGGGTAGACAGTAAGTTCTTTCTCCATTTATGGCTTCCAGTAATTTTGCGTTGGACACGTATTTTGTGATCAATTTCCAGACTCCATCGGTATTTTGCTCTGGAAATAAATGAGGGAATATTAGCAAATGACTTTTGACCAAAAGATGTTTTTTAATGAAAATATTACCCAAAAAATTTTCAAAATGATTTGTATTTTTCCTAACTATACAAACCTAAGTCATTTCATAAAAGTACAGTATAATTTCAGAAGCTGGAAACAGGGCTGTTAAAATTTATAACAAGGTGTCGGTAGTTACTGGCAGGTGGCAGGGAATCCCTCCCACCCACCAGTACACCAGTAAGCCACTTTGACCTAAACCTAAGAATTGCGGGGCAGTTGAGCCAAGAAGCGTAAGTTATTAAAGAATTACGGTTTGTATTGTTACCATGTCAGAATGTCAGACAACCTAAATTCACTAAATTATAACTGTGTAGGAATGAAAGGGCTTTAACAATCCTCCTGTTGATGGCTCACTGAATTGTATATGTTATATTTTTCTCTCGTATAACCAAATTTACACCTTCCATCAAATACAAATAGAACCTCATTTGCAAATTATCTTTTGGCCTTTGAATATAAAATTGAATAAGGACAACACTCACTTGTTCCAGATTGTTTTTTCTCTTCCTCTGGTTAAAGATTTTAGTGACTCAGAGTTGAAAATAAATATGGATTGTAAGATGGTAATCAGTACTTAGAAATTTATAAAAACTTATAATCCATGTTAATCAAGATAGCATAGTGCAAAAAATTATATTTTAAAATTATTTAGATCTGTAAATTTAAGAAATCTACAGAGATTTTTTAAAAATTGGTTTATTTGTAATTGTTATCACCTATGAAAAACCCTAAACTTAAGTCTCTTGCGTACAGTCCTTGTATTAATCGATACGTTATTCAAAACAGAACTTACTTCCAAATCCGACCTCGGAAAAACCAATACCCTGGTCCTTCGAGAAGATCTTTTCTTGGATTTGCTCGATGTCGGATTTGGTGAGGTCTTTCCTGTTGCTGAGCGTGATGCTGTAACCAGAGCCGTATTCGGATTTTAGGGCCAGTGGAGATCCGACGCAAAGTAACTGACCCTGAGAATGGAAATGAGTGCATTTATAACAAGACAACTTTTGAATTTCATTTATTATTCTATTCATCTAAACACAAGACAATTTCAATGTTCTGAAATATATGTATTTAAACACATCTTACTGAAAGGTACCTGATGCAAAATGGCCACTCTGTCAGCTAATGTCTCGGCCTCATCAAGGTGGTGCGTCGTGAACAGTATCGTCCTTCCGCCGCGGTTACTGCTGATCACCTGTTCCGAGTAAGAGCGCCAATTAGAATGATGGGACCCAAACCAACACACAAACATATCACAACTATCGAAAGAAGCCAAGGTCATTAAAGAGGGATGAAGCTAAACCACTCACCTCCCACATGGCCGTACGGGCAGCGGGGTCTACGCCGGAAGTTGGCTCGTCGAGAATGATGAGTTTGGAGCGACCCACAAAGGCGAGAGCCAGACACAAGCGTCTGCGCATGCCTTCCGACAACTGACGGCCGATATACTGTCGATGGTTGAACAGACCCATGTCCACCATTACACTGGGGAAGTAAAATGGTCGAATGTTACTTGTGTAAACCGATTACTTGTGCAACTGTAGATAATTTTACTAAAAGGGAAAATAAATACATCTTAAAAGAATGAGAAATTGATTCACCCTCTCGCTGACTACCATTTATTATTATTACCTCGGAGTTCCTAACAGTCGCTTCCATTTTTGTATTGTTTTAGACAATTTCAAACTCTCTTTCCAGTCTCGGCAATTTCAACTCATAATCACAAACTAACTCAGCATTATCTTTTCCATCTGTTACCTCTTTTTCAAGCAACAAACTTGCATATACGTCCGCCTTTTCAATGATTTCTAATTGTTAATTTCATTAAGATAGCAATGAGCTGTGTAGGTATATCACATGCTTATCTCAAACACATTTGTTCAGTCTTTAATCCAGATTGACATTTTTTCAATCTAGACTTTATATACACTTGAGGAAAATTCTTTTTTCACTTTACTTATACACACAAACTCATCACCTGCTCACTGCAAATTCTTGCTTATAAAATCAAGATTATTACTTCAACACTATACTGTAGATCTTTCCTATATTCATATTATCCCTGGTTTATTCTAGAATCCTACACTCCAAATTTCCACCTCTTCTCAGTAGACGCATCAAAGGAATTTACTCAAAACCCTCAGTTCTCTTTCTTTCTTAACCGTAACTAACAACTCACAGCTCTATTCTCCCCATCCACTTACGTGTTGACTTCCTCGTCGGCCCGTTCGTGAGGTGTGCCCTTCAGGATGGTGAAATAAAGCAAAGTTTCTCGCACTGTCATCAGAGGAAAGAGGACCGACTCTTGAGGGCACAGCCCAATGAAAGACCGGGCCTTGTTCCACGAAGTCCTGATGTCGTGCCCATAGACCTGGATGCTGCCAGACGTTGTCTCTATCTCCCGTGTGATGGCCGAACTGTAATATGAAAAGAGGAATGATAAAAGACAATCTTACAGAATAGGGTGATTAAATTACCAGCTGTATTGACAGAAAGCTCCTGGTTAATCGTAAATGGAATTCATATTTCTATTGGCTCTAGAAAATATCATAATGAAATGAGCCACCAACAGTAGACGACACACAGAACATTCTAAACAGACTATTATTATTACTAGCTAAGCTACAACCCTGATTGGAAAAGCAGGATGCTATAAGCCCAAGGGCTCCATCAGGAAAAAATAGCCCAGTGAGGAAAGGAAATAAAGGAAAAAACTACAAGAGAAGTAATAAACAACTGAAATAAAATATTTCAAGAACAATTACAAATTAAAATAGATCTAAAAGCAGCATTACTCACATAATAGTAGTTTTCCCTGCACCATTATGGCCCAAGAGGGCCAGTATCTGACCCTCGTAGAGTTCCAGATTTAGGTTTTGCACGGCCACTTTGGAACGTCCCCTCTGGTGGAAGATTCTCCGCAGACCCAAGATGCTCAGGCCCTTCTGGAGGCTCTGCTTGAGTCCAGGGTCCACATCCAGGACTTGGATGTTTGGCTCTGGTTTGCGAGAGAGATGAAACGTTAAAGAAACCATCTGATACAAATAAACTCGGTGCTGTAAGATAACCACTTTGCTTGTCATGTTTAGCATTGTTTTATGGATTGGAAAAAAAACTACTACAATACTTTAAAAACATTAATTTAATTTCTAACTAGATAACCTCAAGATTTTAGAAGAAACTGATGCAATAGATACTCAAAAGTAGTTTATAGATATGATTAGCATTAACAGCATAAGAAAACACTAACATTCACACCTTGCAAGGTATTCAAGTTTAATCTAAGCTCTTCAATCAGGAAATTCTGTTTACTAACTACCCTATAGGTAAGTACCCAATGTCAAATCAATTCAAATTAAATGCTACATACTATTATACTATTAACGATAACCTTAGTGTTTACATACTATTTTTAGGGGTCTTCGACTCCGAGGACTCTTTGGCGGGCGGGGAAACTTTGTTGCCGTGGTCACAGTTGCAACACACCGCTGGAAGATTAGTGCATATGCAACATTCGGTTAGAAATGAACTCTAAATACATTAATGCTCTCTATAGTAGGGGTCTCCATTATCAAGTGCTAGAACATTCTCTGGAAGGTTAAAAATGAACATCCACGAAGACATGCTGAATTAGTTATCTGCATACATTAAAAAAGGATATGTTATGATGTATATTTTAAACTTTTAAAATGCCAGTACAGTAACACGTTTTTAAAATGCTAATTACTTTATAATGATGCATGCATACACTTCTTTTCATGAATTGTAAAGGAAATGATAGGAAAGCCGCTGCTACAGGAAAAGCTGAAAGGCAAACTAAATACTATAAGTATCATAATTTTGATGATTCAAAACACATTAAAAAAGAGTAAGCTGTTATGGGGCATATCTGCAGTAAGAAAAGCTGTAATAATAACTACATAATTGTCCAAGCAGGTCGGTATAGGCCAGGATGAATACTACAGGTCAACTCAACCTAAGGACTAGAGAAATTCATATCCGAGGTTAGAAAATTTCAGCTACGGTACCATCCATGCAGGAAGGTAGGGTTGGGATAGCGGCAAACACGCATTTCTCGTACCCTGAAAGATGTTGAAAGTAAAATCGTTGCCTCTTTTATATGTGCCGTACCCTTGCCAGTCCGGAAGGGACGTCATTTCCGATGTTCCTTTGGTGCAGATGTATTGGAAAGGCCCTGAATAATATTTAATAATTATAAGATAAGTGGCCTTCACAGTTTTAAAATCCCAAGCAATAACGTATGACATAATTGGCTTTTGCAGTTTCTTAACCCTTCTACCCCCAATGGACGTACTGGTACGTTTCAGAAAACTCATCCCTTTACCCCCATGGACGTACCGGTACATCCTTGCAAAAAAACGGCTATATACATTTTTTTTGGCCTATTTTTTAAAACTTTATGAGAAACTTCAGGCATTTTCCAAAAGAATGAGACCAACCTGACCTCTCTATGACGAAAATTAAGACTGTTAGAGGAGTTTATTAAAAAAAATATATTGCAAAATGTGCTTGAAAAAGAAAACGCCTGGGGGTTAAGGGTTGGAAAGTTCCAAATAGCTTGGGGGTAAAAGAGTTAAGTGCCAAATTATTCATTGCATAGCTAAAGGAATACATAACTGTTTAATCACTATACGCAATGTATATACATACACATTATTACTAAATATACGATAATGGACTTTTATGGTTCATATAATGTCAAACTATTACTGGAATAGCTAGACGATACAATAAGAGTTTAATTAGTGTACGTACTGTAAATGCACATTGTCACGAACATAAAGATAAATGCATTTAAAATACACACATTTAGATCAGTAAACATAGAAACGGACAATCTATGTTATTTTCTAATCTGTAATTTAGGATAACCAAATGGAGTAGTGAAAAAAAGTCTTAAACAATTCTCCATAATGATAATTTGTATATCAGTACTGTAAGGACAGTGAGACGAGCTATCACCAACGACAACTGACAGTTTATTCAAACATACGTGGGAATATAATACAGGGTGCGGACGGAAAAGTAGCATGCGCGCAGGCGCCAATTCGGCTTGAACTAAACGCCAAAATATGTGTTTTTTCACACATACAAATACTTGAATTACAAGTCAATAGAAATAGGTAATGAAATAATAAATACATGAAATTGTAGCTCTGAGGGAGCGGAATAAATATATACAGTTAGCCACAGTGTGGTGAAAGAAGAATTTAAATAAAATAAGAGAATTCGGTGAAATTGCTGGACGACGGAGGAATGATGTCCTTACAGTACAAATACAAATCAACAAAATCTAATATTAATCATTTCTAATTCATATAAAGATTTTTCCCATCACAGCAGTTGTGTACGCAAAGATACCAGGTTCACAGTTCATGTATTTACTAGTAACTGGATTGATAATAAATCTCGAATGAGTTCGTCCCTTCTCTAAAAAATCTCACAGACTTTAGGTGTTTAAAGGTTTAAAGGTTTAAAGGCCACTCATGAATGGCAGAGGCAAGGGACAGTGACATTGCCCTAGCAATCAGGACAATGCCGTAGAGACCGACCATATATTATATGATCAGTGCTCCAGCTTCCTCTCCACCCAAGTTAGGACCAGGGAGGGCCAGGCTGTGGCTACTGATGACTCAGCAGATAGACCTATAGGCTCACCCAAATCCCCCAACCTTAGCTCACAAGGCAGAGATGTTACCAATCAGGCCACAGCAACTGTATACTATGTCTTTTAGTCTAATCATTTCAGTATTTTTCAGACCCTATTCATAATTTTCCAAATGCCTACACAAATCTAAGCTTGAAACCTATTTTCAAAAGGGCAACACCCTCACACACGAACAAATGTATCCAGTCAGTTAGTGAGATTTATCCAAAGTGTTGCCCCATATGAAATTCATTGCTATTTTTTTTTTTTATTAATCATAGTTATTTATTCTGCATTCATTATTACTATCATTATAAGCCAAGATGCAACCCTAGTTATTAAAGGAGAATTCTGTAAGCCTTAAAGCCCCAAAAGGGAAAATGAATCTTGCTTTGAATGTTTTGTCACAAGTTTTTAATGAGCTCATATTCTCATATAAACAAGATGGTAAGTTTGTCATGTATTATTTTACCTCAAACTCCAAAAATTGATTGAATATTTATCCATCTGTAGAGGGCATATATTGTCTTTTATTCTAATAAAACCATAAAATAATTTTCTTTCTGTTATACCACAATAGCCATCTTAAATACTGTATCTATAGTTGTTCTACTGATTATATTTAACAACTTTTTGTACCTCGGGTAACATTTGAAATGGTTAATTCATTTTCTTACCATTTGCAAGGGCTGTACAAATAAGCGCTAGTATGTAAAACAGAACGGCATCCGCTATCAGCATCACCATCGTGAGGCCCAGAGTCAATTCAGTACCTGAAATAGAAAAACTAATTACAAAAAATCTAATGAAATCGTCCCTCTGTTGATAAAATGTTCATCTTCAACTATGCAATAATTATTTTTTAACATGCAGTCAAATGATGGTATTAAAGATCGCGGGAATTTACGGAAGACATCAAACACGAGAATCTGTATCATATCGTGGATCAATTATGAGAAATAAAATGGTTGGTACGAAGCCTCGCGACTCATTGTGGTATACAGTATGAGGTCACACCTCAATGGCGATCATTATTGTTAACCCTTTGAGTACCATTAGGAGTAATTCATGTCTACCATACTCTTCCCTTCAGTACTATTGGACGTAATTTACATCCCTGGATTACCACCGTTTTCTTTCTCTCATTATTTACATACATGAAAATTCTACAAAACATTTAACATTATATAACAATGGAGAGTAAATCAATCAATAAATAACATTTTGGAGGAAGGAAATATAAAGAACAAATTTAACAAAACTTATGAGAACAGAACAAACAGTACTTACCTTTCAATGGCGGCATCCAAATGTTCTCATAACCGAGTCCAATGCCTAGCAGCTCGTACTGGCAGATGATTCGGAAACCAAATCCGAAGGCCGAGGGCGGCAATAAACACTGAAAGGAAATACAAGTGGATGAAAGAGACGTGAAGATACGGCCAAAGTATTTAACCCTTTAACCCCCAAAGGACGTACTGGTACGTTTCACAAAACTCATCCCTTTACCCCCATTGACGTACCGGTACGTCCTTGCAAAAAACAGCTTTATACATTTTTTTTTGCATATTTTTGATAACTTCATGAGAAACTTCAGGTATTTTCCAAAAGAATGAGACCAACCTGATCTCTCTATGACAAAAATTAAGGCTGTTAGAGCAATTTAAAAAAAAATATATTGCTAAATGTGCTTGAAAAAAAAAAAAAAAAAAACACCCGGGGGTTAAGGGTTGGAGAGTTCCAAATAGATTGGGGGTAAAAAGGGTTAAGTATCCACTTATCTTCAATTCTTATGAGATGAGAAAGGAGACAAGGTTTTTGAGCAAACCTCAATTCTTAATCAGAGTAGGATGGAGAAAGAGCTGATGTTTTGTAGAACTATGCTATTTCCAGACTATATGCAGACAACTATTATCTATTAATTCATCCGATAATAAGTCATACTTTAGGTGCGTGAGACTAGCATTAGGGTTGCTGTGGCCTGGCTGGTAACGTCTCTGCCTGGTGTTTACCAGTCGGGGGTTCGAGTCCCGATCAGACTCGTTAGTGCCATTAGTGTCTGGAACCTTACCATCCTTGTGAGCTAAGCTTGGCGAGTTTGGGGGAGCCTATAGGTCTATCTGCTGAGTCATCAACAGCCACTGCCTGGCCCTCCCCTGGTCCTAGCTTGGGTGGAGAGGAGGCTTGGGCGCTGATCATATAATATATGGTCAGTCTCTAGGGCATTGTCCTGATTGCTAGGGCAATGTCACTGTCCCTTGCCTCTGCCATTCATGAGCGACCTTTAAACCTTTAAAACCTTTAAATGCTTGATACAGTAATAGGAAGGATATCTGAGAAAGTATTTATACTAACAAAGGTAATAAAGGTTAACTAAGATTAAAATGAATTTAATAATAAGCACTAACAAAAAACTGTAATAAGGGTCAGCTAAGATTAAGGTGCAAGAGGAATATTAACCCATACTGCCAATGAGTATAAGGGTCAGATTTCTCAAAACTTCAATAAAACAAAGGACACTAAATAGGGTTTAGAATTTAACTTTTTTCCTAGATTTTGACAAAGGATGTTTTGCCTTCAGGCATATTCAAACAACAAATACATCTTAAAGAAAGATAAAATGTCATATTAAGACTTTATATGGTGGCCTGATGAATTAATATAAATGGAGAGTCAAATGAATACTCATTTATATTGTTTACTGTGGGCATATTAGTATTTAGAAGCATGTATTGACTTTTTTCATCTGTCTTTTAAATATATGCTTGAGGTTAATACAAGAGATTAGATCTTCATTTATTACTATATATCCATTCTTCATTTAATTTCCGGGACTTACATACTTACGGCTGACTCTGTACTTAACTATAAGTAAAAGTTCTCCTTCAAAGTTCTATTGTAAGATGAATTTGTCTTGATAAATACATAGGGAGTTTAATGGCAGGACAGGATTAGAAATGAAACTAGAAGAGATTCCTCGAGTGCCATATGTGAATGAGATCATGACGAGGGGTAAATGGAGGTGTTTCGCGCATGCTCTTCCCACTCCCCAAGAGAGATTAGTTCAACAAACATTCAGGTGGGCTCCACAAGGCACTAGAAGAGTTGGAAGACCAAAACCTACATGGCTGAGGACTATGAAATGCAAAGAAGGAGATGATGAATGGAGAAGTATTGAATTAAAAGCTCAAGATAGAGACGACCGGCGAAATCTAACTGAGGCCCTTTGCATCAAAAGGCGTAGGAGGAGATGATGATGATGATGATGAAATATATTTTTAAAAAATTCTAAGATAAAATAAAGGTTCTGCAATCATTATTTCTATTATTTTAAGGACTGAAAAATGTACATAACATAAGTAATTCACATGCAGACAAAAAATTCTGATACAAATACTGTATATGCAAAAATACACTGTATGACTGCAATATTGATGGTACTATTCCCATTATTGTAAGAAATTAGATACATATACAATTTCACGCTAAATATAGAGACGTGCGCTACACGCAAGTGCGTACCGCACGGCTGGAATGCTTACCGACAGGATGATTCCAAAGAGTGGTACGTTGACGTGCAAAACGGAGACGGTGATGAACGGAACATTGAAGACGAGCAAACTCATGACTCCGATAAACACAGCCATGACGGGTCCTTTCACCGTGCAGGATACCAAGTAACTGTTGATGAAAAGTTAAATAAGTACGCAAGAGTTCCTCGGGAAATTTCAAGGCCTCGGAAAATAATTGGGTATGTCTAGCTGTTATATTTATCTATCAATACAGTGAACCCTCGCTACTTCGCGGTTCGACCATCGCGGATTCACCACTTCGCGGATTTTTTCCATAACCCATATATATACAGTAACATATATATATATATATATATATATATATATATATATATATATATATATATATATATATATATATATATGTATGCATGTATTTATGTATATATGTATGTATGTATATATGTAGGTATGTATATGTGTATACATATATATATATATATATATATATATATATATATATATATATATATATATATATATATATATATATATATATATATATATATATATATATATATATATATATATATATATATATATACATACATACATATATATATATATATATATATATATATATATATATATATATATATATATATATATATATATATATATATATATATCTAAAGTAGGAAGATGTGATGTAGTTCTAAGGGAATAGTATGGGAAATATGTCTGGGTAATAAGCAAAGCTCTACCTCCAGTTTGTTTCTTCATTATGATCAGAGATAAATGTAAACAAAGCATTGGTTGCCATTTTTTAACGTGCTTTTTAGCGTGTTTAGGAAACGCATGATATAAAATTGCCTTTAATAGTTGTGCCTGTTTTAGTTTAGGGTACTGTAGTACATGCATTAAGTGTTCTGTACATTAAAGGGTAGTTTGTTAACAGTACTACGTACAAGGGAAGGTTTTAAAAGTCTGAATATACATGTTGAATAAATAGGTAAATATGGTGTCACTACTTCGCGGATTTTCACCTATCGCGGCCGCGTCTGGAACCTATCTACCGCGATAAACGAGGGTTCACTGTATACTAAAAACCTGAAAATCAGTTCATATAGTATCATTGTTGTTTGAGGGTACACTGGGGCAAACTATTCTATTTATTTCTCTTCCTTTTTTTTTTTTTTAAGTTTTTTACAGTTTATATATGAAAGATTTGCTAACCTAATATTCTCAAGTCTGACATAACCACGGCAAGGATATCAATAAAATTACTAATCTCCCTTATTTAACAAAAAGCAAATATCTGGTTACACACACACACACACACATATATATATATATATATATATATATATATATATATATATATATATATATATATATATATATATATATTATCTTTGCAGTCAAGCTCAGCTCTCCCCATCCCTTGGGTCAGGGAGGGGGGAGAGGGATTAGTCATACCCAGGTGAGAGAGTGTGTGTGCATGTGAATATATATTTATCTAAATATTTAGCTATCATTTTTGACATGCCACATACATTAGTAATAATAATAATGATATGTTGAAGAACATATTAAACGATATTACGAGTATATTAAAAAAAATTATTACATACCACATTGATACAAGGCTGATTCCATAGCAGTAAAGAAAAATGAAGAAGACCCAGAAATTCACTTTCGGTTGTATGCCGCCAAACTTCGTGATGAGGGACAGCATCAGGAGAACAAGGAGCAGCAGAGCCGAAGCGAAGAGAAACCATACGAAGTGATCGAGCCAAACCTTCAGGCCCATGACTTCCTGGAGCTTCGGATTAAAAAAATAAGTGCTACAAAATCCTTAAAACATGTACTTTAATAGTGTGCAAACTTAAAATGAACGTACTTTTATAAGGCAGAATCTTAAAATGTACGTACTTTTATAGAGCAGAAATTTAAATTGTGCGTACTTTTAAGGAGTGGAAACGTAAAATGTATGTACTTTTATAGAGAGGTAACCCAAAATGTACGTACATTTATAGAGTACAAACTTAAAATGCCCGTACTGTACTTTTATAAGGCAGAAACTCAAAATGTACGTACCTTCATAGGGTACAAAGTTAAAATACACGTACAGTAGAAGGAAGAAACTCAAAATGTACGTACCTTCATAGAGTACAAAGTTAAAATACACGTACTTGTAGAAGGCAGAAACTCAAAATGTACATACTTTAATAGAGCAGACATTCAAAAAGTACATACTGTACTTTTATACTGAAGAAACTTTAAAGTACGTACTTTTATAGAAGAGGAACTTGGTAACTATAATATATGGTACAACAGCTTAAAATTTTCTGAATGTAAAAAGAGCTTGTGACATTTATATTAAAGTAGTCTTTTTTTATTCCTAAAAAAAAATTCTTTAGATCATATTATACAATATTTGGAGTCTCATTACTTTCTTGTCTAGAAATTCCTCCAATACTTGAAACATAATCTTTCCATAAAAATTTTACCTCTATTTTTAAAACAGTCCGAGGTTTCCATGAATGATGAAGGGATAGGAGCCAAAATTTATCATTAACGGAAAAAATAAAATTGAAAAAATTACGAAATTTGACAAAATTACATCGGCAGCAGCTGAGGGACAAGATACAATAAACCAATTGACAAAGATAGTTAAAAAGCTTTCAGGTTCGGATTGATTCTAATAAGAAGAGGCAAAATTTATCATTAACGGAAAAAATAAAATCTAAAAAATTAACAAATGATAAAATCAAATCAGCTACGGCAGAGGGACAAGATGCTCTGAACCAATGGACAAGGACAGAGATTGTTAAAAGCTTGCTAGTTGGGATTGATTGTAAGTCTTAGAATAGAGGCAAAACACTGGGACCATCGACAAAGAGACTTACCTGCTTGTTTCTGGACTTTCGCTCTTGAACCAAGTGTTGAATGATGAACACAATCAGGAGGGTGAATGCCACGAATGAAAGAATAAGACTGATAACTGGCGAGTCATTTACCATGGCCATGAATCTGGGATACAGAAAAAATCAAATGAATATAGATTATATTATTCATTGATAATACAAGAAATATAATTATCTTTTTATGTTTAAAAACCAGAATACAGTATCATCCTATACGTAAATTTAGGATGAAATTTCAATGTTAACTACTGTAATAGAATTAATTACCGGTGGAACTTCAAAAGTTAAATCTTGCAGCGAATGTTTTATGTTGAACAGGCTGACATGTCTCTTTTCATGGTTTATTTATGAAAGATTTATTTCAAGTCCTTATGCTCTTAAAATGTTATTTTAATTGTCCATTATATCTCTAAGTAGTTTATTTATTTATTTATTTCCTTTCCTCACTGAACTATTTTTCCGTTGGAGCTCTTGGATTTTTAATATCCTGCTTTTCCAACTAGGGTTGTAGCTTAGCATTAATAATAATAATAATAATAATAATAATAATAATAATAAATATTATTATCAATTACAACTTCAATAAATGCAGTGTCTCTTACTCATCCTTCTCATAACATGGATATGGTTCTTGCTTGGTATAAACAGGTACATTAAGTATCATCTCTGCTTCTTCGCTCTGGCTCAAGTTGAAACCCGAGGGCACAGCGACAGCCCTCTTCGGACGACGGCGGGATCCGACGTTTTGCAGATTTGTCGAAAAACGTTTCCCACTAAACTTCAGAGTCTTCAGTTTCTGCATTTTACTTTTATTGTAGTGCAGCTCAATGATGGCTTGATCGATCATCTGCTGTAGGAGGAGGAATCCCTGGTGATACTTCATTTGCACGACCATGTTAGTATACGGGCCGGGTCGCCACATTCTGAAATCATGCAAATGTCCGTCACTTTCCAGATCACCCTTCTTCAAAAACTCCCTCTCAAAACTTTTTACATTGTACATACGGTACTTGAACTAACCCATTGCTTTCCAATCACAAGAACCTAATATAACATCTGGTTTGTGTAAAACTATTTGAACTAAACTAACTTGTTCAGACAGCAGTCTTTTGGAGATTTCTCACAGATCATAATACTTCAACAGTTAGCTCTTTTCTAAACCTATGTCTTAACCATTCTTGTGAGAACATTAACAAAATCTAAGAGAAATAATCCTTCTAAACAACATATAAAAAGCCAATTTCATCATCAGCATTGCAAAGTCCCTTTCATATACTAAAAAGGATGATATCTCCAAAGCAAAGCTAGGTAGGTTAACACTCACTTAGGCCCTAAAATAAACGTCGTCGGCGTCTTTTCGTAATCCACCCTTATAGAATAGGCAATCTCTCTGGGCAATGGCGAGTCAGAACCTCCTGCTCCGTCGACACCTTCGAAGACGATGCCTGAAAGAGAGGTGGGTTATGGGAAATGTTCGTAATTGTTAAATGCGGTGAAGATCAGAAATATAAGATGACTGAACATCTAGGAGAGGGAGGGGAAGAAGGTTTAAATAAAGTGAAAGAGAATGATGTCTTAATGGTGAATTGGAGTATATCCCATTACTGTACTATTATCATTATTATTACTAGCCAAGCTACAACCCTAGTTGGAAAAGCAAGATGCTATAAGCCCAAGGGCTCCAACAGGGAAAAATAGCTCAGTGAGGAACGGAAATAAGGAAATAAATAAATGATGAGAATAAATTAACAATAAATCATTCTAAAAAACAGTAACAACATCAAAACAGAAATGTCCTATATAAACTATTAACAACATCAAAAACAGATATGTCATATATAAACTATAAAATGACTCATGTCAGCCTGGTCAACATAAAAAGTTGCCGCAAAGATTCCAGGCGAAATAAGCCGTATCCCCTTTTTGTCATAACTAATCACGTTGTTTCCCATGTTAGCAGCAGTCACAATCCTTTCAAATTTGTAACCGCCGTTAACGTGGGAAACATGATTGGCTATGTCGTCATTAGAGGGTTGTGTTTATCTAGGCAACTATAGCTACAAAGAAATAGTAATACTTGATATTCAATTGGTAATTTGTTTCAGGGGAGAATTGTCCTTTAATGTATAGATTTCAAAGGTGACTTACTAAAATATACTGCTATTCAATATTGCATGGCATTGAAATTAAATAATTTGATATCTATGGTGGCCACAACCTTTAAAATTACTGTAAACTGAGATTGCTAAGGGTTTGGTTAAATAACGAGAGTAATTCCACATTAGTCGCTGGGATGGATAATGATAATTAGGAGAAGAAAGTGAATAAGATAGAAAAGAGGGTAGAATTCATCAGATGTCAAACCTTAAGAAAAGAAACATGATATCGGGTAATTCGTTCTTTATTTTTTTTTATAACATCAACCTCACAAGCGTACGAAGGAAGTCGTCATTCTGTGGAAGAAGAGAAAATAAACACAGAAGGAAAGACAGAGTAACAGTTAACACAGCATCATCCTACCCGCAAGGAACTCGTTGACATTTACAGCTTCCTCGGCTCTCACCAACATCTCCTCCTCGTTGTCAACGGCGATGAAGCGGTGGAAATTCAAGCACGACATCAGCTTGACTCCTAGAGATAAGGCCTCCGTTAGTTCCTGCAACGATTGAGAAGGTGAATCAAGGTGATGTTGATCAGTCAGATGAATATGATGAAAAAGCAAACAATAAAACTACTTCTCCATTCATCTTCTACTTCATACTTCATAGTCCTTATCCATGTAGGCTTAGGTCTTCCACCTCTTCTTGTTCCTCGTGGAGCCCAGTTAAAAATTTGGTGAACTAAAACACCCAACAGAAATGTAGATAGAATACCTAGGTTTGATACAACTAAACTTCTACAAGATGAGCACAGAGAAACATTTACAACTGAATGAAGGAATCGCTTTGGAGTCTTAAAGACTTTGAGATAAAAAGCAGGCTATTAATGAAGAATGGTGTGGTATTAAAAGCACATATCAATCAGTTGGTAGTGAAGTTTTGGGACACCTTAGTTGGAAGACGTTTGTTACGCGAGTATCAACAAACGTCTCCCATTTACAGAATCTATCCGCTTTGAAAAATATAAGCCTTTATAGGTAAATATTTGCTTACATAATACTTTTATAATTAGACTTCCCTTTCTGGCATATGAATGGCTGTTAGGGTCAACATCACTAAAAGAAAAAAGACAAGGGAAACGCTTGTGAACGAACCTGCGTTAGGTTTCCCAGTTCGTGAAGTCTCGGGGCTAACTCGATGATATCTTCTGAGAAAACAGTATACTTGTCTTTAGGAAACATCTTGAGCATCATCTCCTTAAGCCACGGTGTTTTAAAAGCATTTTCTAACCTCTGAAAAAAAAAAAGTTCATATAAAATTACTGAAATTTGAGTAATTTTACCCCTAACAGGAAATGAAGTAAGAACATTTTTCTGGAATGAAAACATGAATTTTGTTAACATCATTTAAAGAAAAAACAATTATATGTGACTCGACCAAACTGGAATACATATACTGTTAATAATTTTACAAATTTGTTCAATAAAATAAAATGTAAAACTTAGCAAATTTTTTAATAAATATCTACATAAAAGGAATGAAAAAACATAACTATGAGCTAATCTCAAAGATAATTACAATGATTTGAAATATATAGCTTGATTCAATTAGTTCAGTAAAACTACTGAAAACATATACAAATTTCAACCATGTTTTGATGTAAAGAAAGACATTGAAAATTACCGATATGAATTTCTCCATGGGGATGACTTGAATGAAAGAGAATTTAATACTACAGAAGACACACAAGTAAGAATCAACAGCAGAAGAAGATCAAGAAGACTGAGACATGAAAAATTATGAAAAATTAGTCAAGAGAAGTTAAGAAGACAATGAAAAATTATAAAAAATTAGGCAAGAGAAGATAAGAACACTGAGACATGAAAAATTATAAAAAATTAGGCTCATGAAAGTTATTCAATAAATGATCGGATGAAAAGTCCTTATCAAAACTCTATACTATATGCTAAGAAATAATTTCCTTACCAGTAAATCAGACTGGCCTTCGGAAGACGTCAATTTGTGGGCCAGTTCCTCGAGGGAGTGCATCGCTTGTCGTTGGACATCCGCGGTCTTGAAAGTTTCATTCGCCTGAAGATGAAATGCAGTCGCTTAAACTTGGTAGATTAACTTTATAAGCTTTCATCAATAGGGTTAGAGTTCTCTCGCTATTCTATCTTATTTCTCTTCAGCTTGTTTTTCTGAAGTTTATATAGTTTATATATGAAAGATCTAACTTAATGCTATTACTGTTATTGAAATATTTCAATTAATAGTTCATTATTTCTATTGTAGTTTATTTGCATCCTTATTTTCCTTCCTGAATGGGCTATTTTCCCTTGTTGGAGCCCTTGGGCTTATAGCATCCTGCTTTTCCCACTGGGATTGTAGCTTAGCAAATAATAATAATAATAATAATACATACATACATATACCAAGGCAATCCCCCAATTTTGGGGGGTAGCCGACATCAACAAATGAAACAAAAACAAAAAGGGGACCTCTACTCTCTACGTTCCTCCAGCCTAACAAGGGACTCAACCGAGTTCAGCTGGTACTGCTAGGGTGCCACAGCCCACCCTCCCACATTATCCACCACAATAATAATAATAATAATAATAATAATAATAATAATAATAATAATAATAATAATAATAACAACAGAACTCACCTGTCGGATGATTTCTTCCGTGATAGGGTTCTGTGGGGTGTAAAATATTTTGCCTTGAATCAGTGGTTTGATGAAGTACAAGAGAATCTGACCCCCAGGAAGCGCTTTGATTTCCTTTTCTATAGTTTCACAAAAGCCGAGGTTACCTGCGAGAGAAAATGTTTTCAGGTATAAAGGGGGAAAAAGGGTTGTCCAAGGAGAAGTCCAATATAAGTAGAGCTACTAAAAATAAGAAATAAAATTCCCAGTCTTTTGTTTTTAAATTTACACACACTTGAATGATAAATACTTATTTCTTTGGATTCTTAGCATTAATATTAACTACTGTATACTGTCTATAGTTTCACAAAAGCCGAGGTTACCTGCAAAAGAATATATTTTCAGGTAAAAAAAGGGAAAAAGGGTTGTCCAAGGAAAGTGTTAATATAAACAGACCTACTACAGATCAACACTCAAATTCCCAGTCTTTTGTTTTTAAATCTACACACACTTGAATGATAAATACTTATTTCTTTGGGGGGAAAAAGGGTTGTCCTATGGAAAGTGCTAATATAAACTCTACTAAAATCAACAATCAAATTCCCAGTCTTTTGTTTTAAATCTACACACACTTGAATGATAAATACTTATTCTTTGGATTTTCAGCATTAGTATTGACTATTCTATGTCTACCCTACGTCTGCATAGGATAGACAATGTCAGGCCACAATTTAGGGGGGTAATCTAAGCTAGTTATTCACTCCAGTCCCTACTTTGTCATTACTCACATCCCCTCAGGAGCTATTAGTGCACATATGGGAGGGATTACTATAAATCAAATATTACGTTTGGACCTGTTAGGGATATTTCTGAAAGTGTCAAAATGTAAAAATTGTTTTTAAATCACTGGTATCGAAGCTCATATAAAGATTCCTTTTTTAAAATGCCAAAGCTCCAATCCGAAGGGTCGGAACCCACTTACCTCCGCGAGAAGCCAAAGTTGCTTCCTTCTTCGCGGCCATAGACAGGAGACCCATCGAATCGGGAACGAGACGCAAACTTTCGCCGCACAGGAATTTGCCGGCTCGCTGGAGGAAACTCGGGGCTAAGGGGTAAAGATATTTATGAAAAGTTGATTGTTAATTGTACAAATAAAGAAATTTTTCTTATTCTGTCCTGTTACTCATATCTATAGTATGTTTTACAATTTCATTATTATTGGCCAACAAGATAAACTAAAAAAACTCACAAGAAAACTCCTCTAAGGGTGATTCTTTCAATTCCTGCGCTTGAGAATATTCTGATGACCGAAGACCACCCCATATAACCTTCATTGTGTCTACTAGCTCGGGTATAGTAGAAGCAGACTGCTCCAGGAGAATAATGTCATTGATGACTTGGTTCAAGGTCATTCCGTACGAAGACAGAGTAGTGTTAATTCCAAATCTTGTTAACTGCAATGATAAAAATGTATTTGTTAATTTTGGGATAGGCTTGAAGTTTTTACACTCATCAATCTTCTCCTCTCGATCATATTAGTTCCACTGTACGGTATAGCAGAGTCGGCCACTCAAATCTTCTTTCATCTATTTCTATTCCTTGCATCTTCATCCACCAGTCCCCAAACATCCATATCACAATTGCTTTGTGGTCTACTTTACAACAAAAATATGTACTGAATGCAACAGGACGAGTCAGGTAACGGAGATAAACTACATAAAAGATTTAAGCTTGAATCAGAACAAATAATTTTGGTTTAAAAAGTAACTGTTACTTGAAGAAGAAAACTCAGAGAAAAAAGTTGACGAGGAGGTAAATCTTGACGTGAAAGGATATAAATCAAAAGATGCTATTTGTCAATACGTAAAGTATCTTAAAGAGTTATTAAATGCAGTGAACATAAGCATTATAGATTTGAATGATGCAATACTGTATGAAGTGGTTAATGAATGTCATATTTCCCTGTGGAAAGAAGCTGTCGAAGATGTAAAGAGGACTACTGGTTAGTAACTGAGGCAGCACAAGATGTTTTAAAAGACGAGTCACTCTTTACGTCAAGCAAGGAAGGTATATGTGTGTTTACAAATGATTTGGAGAAGAGGCATATCTACAGAAGTTAAAGTTGAAACGTATAGAGGGACTATTGTGTCAACTCATCTTGAAGGAAGCGAGTTGAAATGTTGAATACAAATGGAAGGAATATGATTGTTTGGATAATACTGCACCTTTATAAGTTGGGTGAGATGGATGAAATTGTGAAAAATGGAGAAAGGTGGAGATAACAAGTCACAATAAATCTATCTATAACGTAAAGATAAATCATTGCTTTCAAATGGATTTGTTGCTGTGGAGAAAATGGAAGATAATTTGCAGGTTAAAAAGAGTGTATAACCAGTTGTTGGTAGTAGGAGATATAGATGAGTACAAGTATTGGAATAAAAGTACCTTCATATCAAGGAAGCATGATTGTGCTTACGAGATATTTGAAGCATTGGTAGTCAATATATGGGGTTGTATGAGACTGAAAATTTCTTTTAAATCTTCATTTAAAAAAACAATAACTTAACTATATAACTCATACTTACAGTCGCTATTAAGGGTCCAATATCGAGATGCTGGAGGAACACAGAGACCAAACCCTCGGCATCCGAAGCATTGCAGAGAGAACTACTGACGTCCGCCAAGGTGACGTTCGTGCGGGCAGGAAGACTGACGATGTTTTCCATTTTCCTCCCGCCACAGATTACCTCCTCAAGAGTTACATCTTGAAGCGACAGAACCTGGAATAAAATAGTGAAAAGATATTACAACTCCTAAATTTGGTATCAATTTCGTAACTCTAAGCTTTATTTTCACGGAAACAGATCGGGTTTTTGTTGAGGCATCAAATACTTACTGAATGTTTTTTTTTTTTTTTTCTAAATATAACTACTGTGTCTATTCTTATCTTAAAATCTATTAAAAGATTTTATTCTTCTGTGTTTTTACTCCAAATTTCCTTTCCCTTTTGCTTTCCTAGATCCCAAAGTACTGGGGATATCTAATAAAAAAAAATATGTAACATAATAATCAGATCTCGTAAATTAAGAAGCATTAGTAAATTGACGAACCTTTTTATAAGTCACTTGCATTCTTCATAGCATTACAAACTTAAGACTTTTAAAGTAGGGACCATATCTTCACGTGGGAGGTTTAACTTTAAAGAACTCTGGTTTTTTTTAGCTAAGAACATGAATTACCTGTTCTTTTAAAAACCTTTCATTTGTTCCTATGTGTATATATAAACCTTTTAAAATAGGGGGACTCACTGATTGGTGGGTCAGATGTGAACCCCTAAAACTGAGACTGGTTAGTTCTTCTTCCCTGGAAAGATCAATCAGCTTGGTCCCTTACAGGAGCAACCGAGATAACTCCAGCAATCTTCTACCTCTTTATCATAGGTATGAATTGGCTGATAGGGCCTGGCCTGTCCAAGAAGATTGGTACATGGTCAAAGGAGGAGTCCCTTCCCCCCGAAGGGGATAGCAGACCAGAATGATATACCTAGTGTATGATGATCAATGGGTTGGTATATATTCCATCATCCTTCCCCCTTATTTATGGACAATGCGGGAGATGCTTCTCTACATTCTATAGAATGGAGCTCTGAAGTGTAGCTTACCAGCAAGTTAGATCCAGTAAGCAATGCTTTCTCACCTCCAATACATTCTCTACACCTCTTTCTTCCTCACCTCCAATCATTCTCTCCACCTCTCTCTTTCTCACTTCCAATTATTCTCTCCACCTCTCTCTTTCTCACCTCCAATCATTCTCTCCACCTCTATCTTTCTCACCTCCAATTACTGTATTCTCTTTATATCTCTCATCCTCACCTCCATGATGTTAAGCTCGGTGCCGCTGAGAGCATCAATTACGCTGGGGTCCATTTGGAGCGAATTCTTCAAGTACGTCTCCATGTCCGTCCAGTTAAATATAAGCGAAGTTGTTGGGACTGAAAAGGGGATTAGAAACTCAAAAGGTTGGATTCACATGTTTTTATATAGGTGACCTGAAAATATCATAAGCTGTTCTCTGTCCCTATAACTAAAGAGCAACACTCACTCATGACTTGCTAATCATATTATTCATTTGTATGTTGATGAAGCTTTACTTCTTTACTGACTTTGTAACCAAGTTCTGTATCATATGTGGGCATGTTAGGTTGAGGAAACTTACTTCAAAACAAATAGCCTTTTGAATGGTAAGCAGGAGACTTATTCCTCCCCTTTTGGAAAAATAATTTACACTTCTCAGGCAACTGCATGTTTATTTGATCGTATTCTTTCTCAGCTAACCTTACTCACGAAAACCCTTATGTGAACAGTTTCTATTTTTTCACTCATTATTAACAAAACTAATGATATACTTTCTTAAAATACTAGGTTATTCTAAGCAATCTTAAGAACATGGCAAAGAGATTCCAGTGAAAGCTATATAGTTAGCAAGGCTCTATTGATTCTTTTATAAACTCAAGCTGCTTTCTTATCGATTCACTCATAAAAAATTAGCACATTACTTGTGAAATCAAGGACTGCCAAATTGATGGCATTCTGAAGACTGTTGATTCCTTCAACCACCTGAATGAGATCTTCCTCTAGTTCGGACCCTGATATGAGCGGAATAGAGGTGTTCACTATCTGTAAGAAGCTGTTGAGAAAAGAAATATATTTAAGTTGTGAATAAAAAATAGTATACAAAAAGTATAACTTGCAGTCAATATTTGTAAATCCTGGCATCATTAATATCATAAGTCTTTATTACGGTAAAAAATATGGTAAGCATAGTTTGATATGTCTAAATAATATTCATTTATAAAGATTTTGTCCCTCACTATCAGTCACTATTAACCATTCTCCTCTCACAAACTCCTGTCTCTGGAGTGCCTCTTCATCATCTCAACTTGTTATAACTTCCACTTCCAACTCATTTTCTCATCCAAAACTTTGCTCCTACATCCGTACTTCCCTGATATTTTTCCTCCGCCTATTCGCAAGGATAGCATGAAAATCAAATTGCTATAGAGACCTTCCTATATCTTTTCCCTAACTTTAATATCAAACAAGTTCCTCTAAAATCTATATACTCTAAAACCCAATTTTTTACAAAGTAAAAAACTTCATGTTCAAAAGTAAGGAAGAAATAACTATTCCTATTTATCTATTTAAAGGTTTAAATACCGCTCATGAATGGAAGAGGCAAGGGACAGTGACATTGCCCTATCAAGCAGGACAATGCCTTAGAGACTGACCATATTACATATGATTAACGCCAAAGCCCCATCTCCACCCCCGCTAGGACCAAGGAGGGCCAGGCAATGGCTGCTGATGACTCAGCATATAGAACTATAGGCTCCCTGAAACACCCCATCCTTAGCTCAAAAGGATGGTGATGTTGCAGCGTCCAAAGGAACTAACTAAAGACTCCGGTCTGGCGATTACCAGCCAGGGACGTTGACACTCGGGCCACCACAGCATTTTATTACTTTAAAATATTCTTATATATAAAGGTAACTTCATTACCACTACGAATATTCATGAAGAAATAAGAGATAACACTATCAATGATACTTTATCTTATAGTTTTTCTGAAACTACGAACTAATAAGTTTTTATACCTTAGAGCCAGATCATTCCATAGCTTAATCTGCATCAGCTGGACAGCTCCCGATAAGAAGGACACTGGATCGACTTCTCCTGTGATGATCTATGTGAATAGAGAAAAGAGAAAATATTAGTGATTAGTTATTACTTATATTCACAACTATAATGTGAAGCAAAAATGAAATATGATTATTGGTAATTAGGTAACACTTATATTTATAGTTTCAACTACTGTATGAATAATACAATCATCAAATAATATACTTAAAATGGTATTTTCATTATCAAATAAATTTTTGAACATACTTACCCAGTAGTTATATATATAGCTGATGTCAGGGACGTAAGCTATATATATAACTACTGGGTAAGTCTTATGTTTAAAAAGAAGCATTGGTAATACATTAATGTATGATATACAAAGACAAATGCAGCCATTTCCAGTCAACTGAAGGACGAAGGCCTTAGATGTGTTAATTCCTGTCTGGTGTTTGGCCATTTTTCATCAACACGTTGGCCAGTGGAGACAGGGCATGAGAGATTTTCATCTGATTGCTCACAGTAAACCAACCTAGTACGTCCCTGACTAGTGCAGTTTTGCTAATCATAATGACATGCAAACCCTTCTACCGCTATTACGGTAACCCAGTTCAGGTATTTCACATCAACTAAGTTGAATCTTGACCCTACTTCATCTTGGCATATCTAATTAACCTTTAGTCTTACTTCCGTTGATCCTCCTGTTTCTCAAATTACAAATACCTTATAAGTGTATACTGTACTTTACCTTGCTAAGGTCAACCACAGCTTCCAGCTCACCGAGCTTCGAAAGAGTGGCCACGGCGTCGTTCATGCTGTCCATGATCGGCAGCAGACGTTCTGAAGTCAAGAGACCTTCCATCCTTAGGCGGTCGATCTTTCGACGTTGCATGAAAATAAACGTATTTAAGAACGGAATTTATGAATGAGAATTGTGTGTAGAGGGAGGTTTAATTCTCATCTTTGCATATAGAGGGTTGTTCCAAGGAAATAAACGCATTTGAGAATGGAATTTACGAATGAGAATTGTGTGTAGAGGGAGGTTTAATTCTTATCTTTGCATATAGAAGGTCCTTACAAGAAAATAAACGTATTTGAGAACAGAATCTATGAATGAGAATTATGTGTGGAGGGAGGTTCAATTCTCCTTTTTGCATATAGGAGGTCGTTGCAAGAAAATAAACGCATTTGAGAACGGAATTCACGAATAAGAATTGTGTGTAGAGGGAGGTTTAATTCTAATTTTTGCATATATTAGGTCGTTCCAAGAAAATAAATGTATTCAAGAACGGAATTTATGAATGAGAATTATGTGTAGAGGGAGGTTCAATTCTCATTTTTGCATTTAGAAGGTCCTTAATTTACAAAAATTCAGATACAAACACAAATCCAACTAAAATCAATAAATCTTATAAATTGTATCAAAAGTTCATGATGACGTACTGTAATAAAACAATATAATTTAATACAGTAAGCAAGAGAACATTTGCAATATGAAACAGGATTATTCATTGACTTTTGCAGCTGAAAATTGTAGGCATGCAAGTTAGGTGAAGTCTACCCACGTTCAAAATTAAACAAAATTCAACTTACAGTTTCTTGGAAGCTATCTAGTTTTATAAGTTGTGTTTTATATATTGCGTTTTATTCCAATACACGGAACTTTAAGCAAATAAAAGCACCGTTTATAGAATATACACTTTTTCAGCTCTACCCGACAGAGAAGAATTTGGTGTGTGCCTGATAACATCAACAAGAAATGTATGTTGTATGAACTTATGTACAAATCTGTGTCTACATAAATGCTTTACTAGACATACTAAAAATTGCTTTATTCAAATATATGATCTAAAAATAGTTACGCAATATATTACAGTTGAGGCATTCACAACATTAATTGGTCTCCAGAGTTCAAAGTGCTATTTTTTGTTATTGTTTTAATATCTTTTGAAAAACATACTTCTTTTCACATTGAAAAGGGCACTCAAATATATATCATCTCCAAGGCTTTTAAAAGTTCATTCATAAATTGCCAAGATATGAGTGTTTGAAAATTGCCAATTTTCATATGGGTTTTTCTTGTGATTTTGAATTTTCCCGCTCAACCCCTGGAGACACTTATTATTGTGAACGCCTCAACCTAAAGGTTTAAAGATTCAAAGGCCACTCATGAATGGCAGAGGCAAGGGACACTTACATTGCCAAGCAGAACAATGTCCTAGAGACTGACCATATATACATATATACTTATCACTGAAGAAATTTATAAACTGGAAACTTTGAAAAGAATTATACTTTTACTGAAAATGACTAATAAATGTTTTCTTCATCTTCATTATCAAACAAAGTTCACACTAACAGAACCCCAAACACAGACGGCTTTATTTTACGCAAAACTAAATGCTCGTCTTACCTCCTCATCAAGATAAGTTGAATTAACGCCCGCCAACAACTTCTCGGCAAAGACGTTCGGCCCGACCGAGGATATGACCTCGTACAGGAGATCGAGAGGGGATATCTGTCTCTTCCTGACGACACTGACCGATTTGGTCCTTTCCTGGAACACTTTGGACATCTCCTTTCTGGATGTCAGGTGTTTGGTCAACGTCACATTGTCGACATTGTATATCTATAGAAAAAAGAAAAGAAAAAAAAGACTCCTCTTAACATAGACATTCTTTACGTATATGTGTAACATCACTCTCAGTCTAAGTTAAATTGTTTCTAAAAAATACGAAAGTTTTAATTACACAGCTTTTCTTCTGTGCTATTTTATGTTTTTTCTTAATTTCTCTGTTTTTAGGACTTTAACTATCTTATGAAACATAGGTTTTATAGATATGACTTTAACCTCAATTTATTTAATTTTAGTCTTAATATTTCATTCATTTGATTAACATTAATATAAATATTTTTTTCTTCCCGGTGTTAATTGGGCCAGTTCTGTAAGAGTAGAGTTTGACTCATTGGGCAGACCTCTGCCACAGCAGCTTATTTCTCAACCTTGACCACTGACCTTAACATGTATTAATTGGCGTGGATTTGTGCACATTCAAATATGAGCCAAGTTCGAAGTCTACGTGACAATGACATCCAAACTTATGGCTGATAACGTGAATTGAACATTTTGCTTGACCGTAACCTTGACCTTCCAAAATCTAATCCTTTCAAGCTTTTTACAAAAAAGTTAATCCGTGCAAGTTTCATTACTCTACGATTAAAATTGTAGCCATGAAGTTGTTCACAAACAAACACACACACAAACAGGGGGTAAAACATAACCTCCTTCCAACTTCGTCGACGGAGGTAAAAATTGAGTTACTGAGCTTTAAATTTTTAGTTAATTCAATCTTCCCTATAATTATGTGGAATCAAACTTAGGAAGCAAGAATTTAAGTTGACAAAAACCAAATTCAGTTGAGTGTCAAGAACAATACTGAAATATTTTCAAGTAAAACCAAAAAAAAGTTAAAATATAAATTAATTTATGTGAAATAATGGCAGTTTAAATGTATATTTCCAATTAGTATACCCTAACCTACAACTAAAATACCTCCCAGCTGGTCAGTGTTCCATTAGGAAAGAATGCTTCAACTGAAAATCACGTATCAATCGGCATTATTCAATTTTATCTCGGAGAGAACAAAAAATAGAAATATCAATTGTGAGGGTTTAATATGAAGAATGTCTGTTTGGAAATTGTCGTTCCAAGTCATATTCTTTCTTCCAAATAGTTATTGGAGAAATATGTCGAATGTTTCTCGGCTAATTATCCAATCGTAGCTAACTATTAATACAAGTGATTCAAGAACCTATGAAATTATATCATCCAAGTTTTCAGAACTAAGAACCTGTAAAATTATATCATCCAAGTTTTCAGAACTAAGAACCTGTAAAATTATATCATCCAAGTTTTCAGAACTAAGAACCTGTAAAATTATATCATCCAAGTTTTCTGAATTAGGAACCTGTAAAATTAGATCATCCAAGTTTCCAGAATTAAGAACCTATAGAATTAGATCATCCAAATCAATATGCATTCAACTTATGATTGTCTTCAGAGTATAGAGTATTTTCAGAATAAAAAGTATAAGGGACAACAAACATGCAACTATACTCAATTTCTTTTTAATGGGGTGCATTTGCAACGACTCGCAGCAGTGCCCTTTAAGCTCGGTTGGTTAGAATTATCTTGTCCAACCAATCAGCGATCAGGAATCTTTTCCGAGCTAAAAGGGCACCCCTGCGAGTCGGTGCAAATATGCCACACTTAAAATAATTGACTATAGAGTTCTTACCCGATTCACGTCCACTAACAGGAAGTCATTCTTGAGGATTGTTATAACATCCGGGAGCCCTTCAAAATCCTCCTCGAAATTTTCGTTGAGAATCTGTCGTACCGGAACCAAGACGGTTATCCTCGAAGCGAGGGATCTAAGGGAAACCGAAGCGTCGGGGATGGTCTCCACAGCTTTCAAGAGGCCGGCGAGAATTTCGTCTCGGCTTCCACTCACGATCCCCAGTAAACCTCCCGCTACGGATATGAGTCTGCGAATAAATGAGATACACAATAATTTATTATATTGTATTATATTTATTATTATTACTATTTTTATTATTATTATTACTATTTTTATTATTATTATTACTATTTTTATTATTATTATTACTATTATTATCATTTTATTATTATTATTATTATTACTATTATTATTTCATTATTATTATTATTACTATTATTATTATCATTATTATTTCATTTTTATTATTATTATTACTATTATTATTACTATTATTATTTCATTATTATTGTTGTTATTATTATCATTATTATTATTACTATTATTATTATTATTTCACTATTATTGTTGTTGTTATTTTCATTATTATTACTATTATTATTATTATTATTATTATTATTATTATAATTATTAATTTTCGTTATCAAATACAATGAACTTTGTGAGTTCACATTATAGAATCTATAGAAGAAGAAGTACTGTATACATGGTGACGTCATGATTCTGGCGAAGAGCTAGCGGGTGATTAGAGTTTGTTTACATAAACAGGGCTCTCATTTTCAAGGTAAATTACCTCAGCTTGGGTAATATTGGTTGATGTAAGGAAATTTCTAGAGTATTGGTACTTGCTTTCATATGGAAATCTTTTTATTATAGAGTGACATTGTGTATCTGAAATTTATCTTCGATTTTTCACAAAAGAAATTTTGTTAATTATATAATTTGTTTAAGTTTTATGAGTTTTCTTTTAGTATTTAAGGTAATTTTCCTAAATTTGGGGTAAGTTTTAGGGAAATCCCTTAAACGTGAACCCTGCCTGGCGGGCAATTCGAGTTTGTTTACATGTTTAAACGTTTAGTCAGTCAGTGGTGTTCGTCTTGTAAGGACGCGGTAGTCATTCGTCTTACAAATTCCCACTGAAAGAACGAGTACGATGTCCACCAAACGTAAATTGTACATTTCTAGTCCCCAGTCCACCAAGAAAGAAAGAAAAGCAATAGATTTCGACACCAAAATGTCGGTAATTAAACAATACGAAGACGGAAAGAGAGTAAGCGTCATAGCACGTGTCACGAAGTTACCATGCTCCACAGTGTCTACAATTCTTAAGGACAGAGAGAGAATTAGAGAAGCTGTTAAAGGTATGGCATCTATGCGATCAACCGTTATTTCTAAACAACGGACAGTACCTATCCAGGAAATGGAGAAGTTATTGTATTTGTGGATACAAGAACGGATTCAAAACCGCGAGGAGGTAAGACTTTTAGCCATACAGGAAAAGGCTAGAAGTCTATTTCATATGTTGAGCGAACGTGAGGGAGAACTTGGAGAAGTTAATAGGGAGTTTATGGCGGCACAGTGTAAAACCCGGACGTCGGACGTCGGACGTCGGATGCCGTCCAGGAGAATAGAAAATCGCTTGTATCACCGGGAAAGACGCGAAAATACACCTCTTTTTTGTGACTGGTAATGTTCACTGATACTTTCTGTTATTTTCTGAATAAATGTTCGAAAAATATTGGTTTATTTTCATGTTATTGAGAATAATCTCAATCGGACGTCAACATTACACTATCTAACTGCCCGCTATTTTACCCAGTTAGTGTAATGTTGACGTCCGATTGAGATTATTCTCAATAACATGAAAATAGACCAATATTTTTCGAACATTTATTCAGAAAATAACAGAAAGTATCAGTGAACATTACCAGTCACAAAAAAAGAGGTGTATTTTCGAGTCTTTCCCGGTGATACAAGCGATTTTCTATTCTCCCGGACGGCATCCGACGTCCGGATTTTACACTGTGCCGTTTATGGCTAGTAATGGCTGGTTCCAAAGGTTTAAGAAGAGGTTTCAATTAAATACTGTCAGGGTAACTGGACAAATAGCTAATACAGATGATGGAGGGAGTAATTTTATCAATGTTGATAAAATTTGATAAAATTAAGGATGAAGGTATTCTAACTGAGCAGATATACAATGTTGATGAAAGTGGTTTAATTACGAATGGAATGACAGTAAAAGATTACATTAAAAATGAAAATACCATAAATAGTGTGAATAACTTTCCTGTGTTTGAAAGTGAAGAAGACCTTGATGTGATAAAAGACAAAATGGTAAAATTATCTACAGACGTTTCTCTGGAGTGTGAGAAGGTAGAAGATACTGAAGGACTTATGAACGAAGAAAAGATAAAATTAGAAGAAATGAGAGCTAAAGGACTTGCGAATGAAGAACAGATAGAATTAGAAGAAAGGAGAGAAGAAGAGACAGAAAAGGAGAATGAACCACAACGTAGGTTCACGAACAATGGTTTGATGGATGGGTTCAGGCGACTGGATGAACTCCTTGCTCATTTTGAAGCGATGGATCCTAATGTCAAACGGTTTGTAAGGATTGAACGAATGGTGAAGGATGCTTTTTATCCTTATCGTTTAATTCACGAGGATAAGAAGAAACAAGTTACTCAGACGAAGATAACAATGTTTATGAAGAGGAAGTCGCCTGCAGCAACTTCATAGTGGTCATTCAGCTCAGTCAGCTGATCATATTTTGTAAACAAACCAGAGCTAAGAGTTGCCAACGGTTAATTATTTTTGTATTTTTACTTTTTGAAAGTTGTATATTATTGTTTTGTATAATGAAAAAAGTTTTTCATTTTCCCCAAGCGCTAGAGCTGCCAACGGTCAATTATTTTTTTTATTTTATTTACTTTTTGGAAGTTGTATATTATTGTTTAGTTTTATAAAAGACGTTTTTAATTTTCCCTAAGCGCTAGAGTTGCCAACAATCGGTTATTTTTTTATTTACTTTTTGAAGGATGTATATTGTTTTCTATTATAAAAGAAGTTTTTCATTTTCCACAAGTGTACTTTATATTTTTATACCATGTTTAGTATTTTGTATCGAATAAACAAACTGAAATGTAGTAAGAAGTGTTTTATTTAGACCAAACAATCGTAAAGATATGGAACTGATGTAAACATATGAATGGTGTAAAAATGCAAGCAAGATAGAAGTCTAAAAGAGAGAGAAGTATATTCTCGTACTAATAATAATGGCTATAAACGAACTGTATATAAACTGGTATCCTATAACACATTGATGCTATAATATTCGTTATGAATATCTATTGAATAAGATATATAAACATTATTTCTTGTTTTCATTGTGGTAGTCTGTGATCAGCTGATCGCAACCGAAAGTAAACAAAGTCAGTAATAGTTGAATGTTAAATTGCACCCAAAATAAATACAAAAATGCTTTAATAACTCAACTTTAAGTCATGATTTTTTAATAGAATATAGCAATTTTGTCTGTTAAACTAGAAATCAGTTGAGAAAATAGCAACAGCATTTTAAGCAAGTTATAAGTATTTTGTGGTATTTCATAGACACTTTGTATGAAGTATTTTTACTGCTGAAGATATGTAATGTTAGGCACATCTGTGCGAATAGAAAATAACATTAATGAGTAATACCTTATCTTAATATTTGCTGATGACAGTAATATTTTATTTGGTGAGTCATGGGAAGAATTGCAAAAGAGGAATAACACTAAGAGACAGAAAAAGGGCAACATGGATACGAGAGCAAACTAAAATAGATGATATTCTAACAAGAAAAAGAAATCGATATGGGCAGGACATATAATAAAAATAACAAACAATAAATGGACATTAAGAATAACAGAATGGGTCCCTGAGATTGCAAAAGAAGCAGGGGTTAGAAAAAAAGGACGATGGGTTGTTTCAATCCTCGACCAAGCACTCGAGCATTCACCTCTCTTACAGCTCCATCAAGAAACAAATTGAACAACGATGAAAATATCACACATCCCTGTCTCAGCCCCACTCAAACTGGAAACCACTCACTCACTTCGCTCCCAATCCTAACACATGCTTTACTGCCTATGCAAAAACTCTTCACTACGTGCAACAACCTTCCAAGAATTTCATGTAACCTCAGCACATTCCACATCACATCCTTATCAACTTTATCATAAGCTTTTTCCAGATCCATAATGCAAAATATACCTCATTACCTTTTGCTAAACATTTTTTGCAAGTCTGCCTAACTATAAAAATATCATTCATTGGACCCATACCTCTTCTAAAGCCATCCTGCACTTCTAAGATTGTATCCTCTGTTTTAACCTCAGTCCTATTAATTAACACTCTACCATACACTTTTCCAACCACACTTAACAAACTAATACTCCTAGAATTACAACACTTGTACACATCTCCCTTACCTTTGAATAGCGGAATAATACATGCACACACCCAGTCCACTGGCACCAATGACAACATAACACATATACTGTTTTAAACAATCTCATCAACCACTCTAGCACAGTCACACTCCCTTCCTTTTAAAATCTCAGCCCTCACCATCTGTACCAGATGGCTTTCCTGTTCTCGTTTCATCAAGTGCTTTCTGCACTTCCTCTCTTGTAATCTCTCTCTCATTCTCATCTCCCATCACCGACACCTCAACACCGGCAACAGTTGGTCTGGCTCCCTATCGTCCTCAACATTCTGCAACCTTTCAAAATATTCAACACACCTTTTTCTCGTCTCATCTCCTTTTAACAACCTTCCATTTTCAACTTTCATGGTCTCTTCACTACTTGATCCACCGTTCCTTACTCTCTTCACTTCTTTCCAAAACCTTTTCTTATTCTCTTCGTACAAACGACCCAA
This sequence comes from Palaemon carinicauda, assembly GCF_036898095.1. Lineage (NCBI taxonomy): Eukaryota > Metazoa > Arthropoda > Malacostraca > Decapoda > Palaemonidae > Palaemon > Palaemon carinicauda. The sequence continues at coordinate 206,358 of NW_027171082.1, forward strand.
TCCCTGACCCCACTTCCAGTCAGGCATCCTCTTTGCCTCAGCTACTTTCTGTTTTGCTTCCACATTTTCACTCCCCATATCTTTCATACTTCACTATATTATTACTCTGCAGCCATTCTTCAAATGCTCTCTCTTTCTCTTCTACCTTCATCTTCACTCCTTAATTCCAACATTCACTACCCTTCCTTATACTACCTCCAACAATCCTCTTGACACGTAAATCACTTGCAAGCCCAATAAGTTTCTTTTACTAGCTTCCATTCTTCCTCTAGATCAACAGTTTCTCTCATTTTCACCCTCTCATATAGCCTTTCTTGATATTCACTTTTTACCTCTGGGTTTCTCAACTCTTCCACCTTCACTACCTCCCTTTTACATCTGCCCCATTCTATTTCGCCATTCTTCTGCCATAACTAAATAGCGATGTTTGTACACAAACATAAACAAAATGAAAAACAATATATTCTAAAGCTACCTACCCCCTAAAACGACTGCCTGTGGCAGAACTCGCTGTCATCTCGAGGCAAGACATCAGTTCGGCACCGGCGGTTTCATTGCTCACGTAATCGTTTATTACAGACGAGACCTGTAATGTGGAATTTTAGAATTTTATCAGCTTTTCAAGGGGAGACAAAAATAAGATAGTACAGAGCCTCTGTACCATGGCCTTCCACTGTCTTGGATTAGAGTTCTCTCGCCTGAGGGTACATTCAGGAACACTGTTATATCTTATTTCTCTTCACGTTGTTTTTTTTTAAAGTTTTTATAGATTATATATGAAAGATTTATTTTAATATAGTTACTGTTCTTAAAATATTTTATTCTAATTGTTAATTACTTCTCTTGTAGTTTATCTATTTCCTTATTTCCTTTCTTCACTTGGCTATTTTCCCTGTTGGAGCCCTTGGGCTTATAACATCCTGCTTTTCCAATTAAGGTTGGAAAAGCAAGTAACAAAAATAATGATAATGGAATAATGGAAGAAATATTTTTCTATTCATCCTATTTCTGCAGGTTTCTACTATGAAACTATAGATATTTCAGATTAAACTTTTGATTTACAAATAATTTGATCCCTGGTCAAAACTACATTAAAAATAAGAAAACATCAGATAATTCTGGAAATGTAACAAAAACATCAGGGAATTCTAGGAATGCAGACAACCAACAAAAACATCATTAATTCAGGAAATGCAGACATACAACAAAAACATCAGAGAAATGCAAACATACAACAAAAACATCATGAGAATTCTAGGAATGCAGACATACAACAAAAACAATAAAGAAAAAACTGCACCCTCTACAGAGATTGAATTCATAAAATAAAGACAATTTAATTCATGCATTACTATCTTTTATCTTTATTTTACCTTTCACAAATATTATCATTCAAGAAAGAGATGCCAATTCCCCTTTTATAGCTTACCTGGTTCTGTAGGACTTGCAACTGGTTGAAGGTGAATGGACAATCTAAACTTTCATCTCCTAAAAAGTCCCCATTTAAAATCTGTGAACAAAATTGAATGATATTTCTTTAGAATGTTTTCTAAATATATATAACTCAAAAAAATTGGGACAAGTAAGTAACAAAGACTATGTATACATATCACGTAAGTGTTTTTTTTTTTTTTGAAAAAGTGGATGTTGACTTTCGTAAGCTTTGAGCTATTCCCTTTTTCTGGACTTAAAAAACAAATGAAACATTAAGAAAATGATACTATGTTTGTATATACTGCTATATCCCCAGAAAAAACAAGATCAAAGTAATTGTTTGATCAATTAATCAAAATTGACAGAAGCATAGATTTCAACGTTGATCTACTAGTTCCCACCTGAAAAATACTTTGCTCGTGCAGATGGAATATACCGGTATATACAGTGCTTTAATCTATTTAACATTTATACCTATCTTTCCTATTAAATGATAAGAAATGACTATAAAAAAAGCTATGTCTAAACTGTTACAGGTCCTAAACAGCGACAGACATGAACAATATTGTACATCGTCACCCTCATAAACTAACTGCCAAAGTCATTTTCTCCACTTGTTGGGAAATAAAAAAACCTTCTCATTTCCTAATTCTTTTTATCATTGTATTGAGCTTCAATTCACAAATTCTTAACAGAAGAATTTTGTGAATTAGAATTTGTTAATTGAAGCTCAACACAATGATATAAAGAGTTAGGAAATGAGAAGGTTTTTTTTATTTCCCAAGTGGAGAAAATGACTTAGGCAGTTAGTTTATGAGGGTGACGACATGTATCAAACACTTACTCCTTGAATATCGGTTCTTAAACCAAACGCTTCCGATTTCTTAAAGATGTCATCAATGTTGAGGCCTGGCAGTTGACAGATGAAGTTGACATAACTATGCCACAACCCCACGTGCTTCGAGACCACCTGGAAACTCTTGCTCGTGTATTGAAAGGTCGTCTTCCATTGCATTCCGGAAAAGCTTTCGCACGTGGGAGATTCCCTGCAAATGTTTTGAGCGTGGAAAGAGGATGAAAATTCGTAATTCAATAAACTGTCGTAGAAGATTTTATGAAGCAATGACTGTGGGATAAAGAACTACAGTATAAACGTAAATTTCTTTATGGAAGTGAATAGGGAACCCTAAACATCTGCGTAATCCCTTACCTCATCAAACAATCATCCTTGGACAAACAATACTTACACTGTTTGGAAAAGCTCGGGCAAACTGAGAAGCATATTTGTCGTGATATTAGCCATGATTTCTTCAGCGGACAAAGGAGGCACAGTCGAATCCCCTTCGGAGAAGAGCACAGTCGTCAGGTTCAACAAGGTCACTTTCAAATCCCGCAGAAGCTCGTAATGCAAGATGTTGCTCATCGCGTTTTGGTAGCCTACTGACGCGTTTTCTACGGGCCATTCTGGCACTAGCCCAGGTGATAAGGAAACCTGGGGGATTATTATCCATCATTATTTTTGTTTAGGAATTAATATTAATTAGAATGCCACTAAAAAGCAGTACTCTTCATTGATTTTCTGAATTTTACTTAGATTTCATATGAGTGCCAAATTTTAACTGCGTACAAAGCAGAATTAGTAAATGTTCACAAACTTGGATGTTTTAATATATGCAGATTTTGATGAAGGAAAATATTTATGGAAAAAATTATCATATAAATTACACTTGATTTGCTTTTGTATCTATATACAGTACAAATTTTTACTGTGACAGAAGAATTTGTAAATTTTCACTAATTTGGATGTTTTAATATATGCAGATTTTGATGAATGAAAACATTTAGGGAAAAAATTATTATGTAAATTACACCCGATTTGGTATTAAAAAAAATATCTATATACAGTACAAATAAATTTTTAAAAGTGCATTGCCTCCATTAGAAAATATATCATGAAGACACAAAAAACAGATGCCAAAAGAGTAAGAAAACCAATGCTAATAAAATGAAAGAATCGTCACTATAACAAAGAATTTTATACATCAGCTCTTTCCATACGGATAGACTTACAATGCGTTTCTTCCGTTCTATTTGATCGACTCTTCCGTCTAACTAATCTCCCATCAAGTTAGGTCTTCATCACTCTCTCTTGTACCATTCCCTTATCTGTTTACTCTCTTGTTTAAACACTTCAACATAAGCTATTTACCATTAAGGATTCATAACAAATGAATTAATACTTTATTTTTTCCATCTTCCCAGCTCCTATTTACCCACAATTGTCGCCTCTAACTTTTATCTGCTTTTAATAATCTTAAATACTTTCTCCGGATACTGCAGCTCTTCTTCATTATCAACAACTTGCATCTGCCACTCTCGAATCCAATTACAGTACTACATACTAGTGTACGCAACCCGTCAAAATATTTAGATAGATGTGCACACATATGCACACACAGATTCAACCCTTACCAACTCCACCCCCTTTCCTAACTACAGCCACTCTCACCAGGGTATGGCTATACCATTATCGGCATTATTCATTTTAAAATATTTTTGTCCTTGTTTCCTTTCCTCAATGGGCTATTTTCCCTGTTGGGGCCCCTGGACTTTTAGGATCTTGCTTTTCCAACTAGAGTTGTAGCTAAGCAAGTAATAATAATCATAATAAAAATAATAATTATAATACAGTAATAATCTTGGCCTCTGCAGATTCTAGTAATATTGTGAATGTTATTATTCATTCATCTTCATCTTCTAGCTTGAATATTTTTTCCTTACCTTTCCAATGACATGTTGCTCTCCTACTCCCTATAATCACAAGTCCAGTACGAGTAATGAGTACTTGGCTAATAAATAACGTTCCTTTTTTGACACAATCTGGCATTCATCTTCCTCTGCTATAGGAAACGCTGAATGCTTTGGAATCTATACAATGAAATGAATTACATAAGGTCCTGTAGAGAGTATGGTTCCCCTGCAGTATATGACCAGAATAACAGCCCTTATATGAATTACATAAGGTCCTGTAGAGAGTATGGTTCCCCTGCAGTATATGACCAGAATAACAGCCCTTATATGAATTACATAAGGTCCTGTAGAGAGTATGGTTCCCCTGCAGTATATGACCAGAATAACAGCCCTTATATGAATTACATAAGGTCCTGTAGAGAGTATGGTTCCCCTGCAGTATATGACCAGATAAACAGCCCTTATAGTAAAGTAAAAAATATATTTTCACAGGGAAAAACATGGCGGGCTGCATCTCAATTTTTACTTAGAACTTCAAACAAGTTCCGAGGTTCTGTCGTAGACTTATTGAATAGGCGTATGACAACAATTTTTCAAGGGCATATCCAAAATGAACTCAGCTGAACTCAGTTGAGTCCCTTGTTAGGCTGGGAGGAACGTAGAGAGTAGAGGTCCCCTTTTTGTTTTTGTTTCATTTGTTGATGTCGGCTACCCCCCAAAATTGGGGGAAGTGCCTTGGTATATGTACAGTATGTATGTATATCCAAAATGGTGGTCTTCTGTTATATAACAGTTAAAATGAAGGTGAATACTGTATGGGATGGGCAGATATTACTTTGCACCTGAATTAACCCCCTTTTAAGAATAAACTACTTATTGGATAAAATTACACAAGCTGTGTTATCAAATCTACACAGCAAGATTTTACGTAAGATTATTGCTCGAGAATGGGGAAGTATCCAGATGCTTTGAAAACGATTAAATATTCACAGAAAAATTGTAAGAAATAGAATAATTATATACATTATATTACATAGGATAGATTACAGTATTAAAAAAATCTTAAAATAGAATTTTAACGATAAAATTGTTTATTTCTATACTCATGTTCATATTTCTTCTTCTCCAGAAGCTTCTTTTTATTACCATTTACTCCCATAATTTCATGAAAATTTTTCCTATTTTCTTTCCTTTCCAAAGATACAAGTACATTAATGAAACAATCTAGCAGTTGATGGTAAATAGTACGCTAAGAGTTTCCCATTCTTCAGATTTTAAGGCGAAAGTATTCCCTATGATATCACAAGGGAAGTCGGGTGAGTATGTGCACGAACATCAAGCGAGTATAGAAATATAGGTATGCGGAAATGCAATGGTTCAGCTGCATTAGGACAAAAGCAATTAAAGAATTTGAGACTCTACAAGAGGAACTTAACTCTGTAGGGTGCACTGGACGATCAGAACCCTTACTGAAGGAACACTATGTAATTATGACAACTAGATTTGACTTTGTTAGCCAAGTTAGTGTAGGTAACCGGACTGACAAGCCAGACTTATTGCCCACAAGAAAAGACTTGCAGGACTCTAAGAATTAACAAAAGGTTCGTCACTAACTTGACTGGCAATCGAGTATCGACGTGTCATATCGTTATCTACTCCACAAAAACAACTGTTCTCTCTCTATATATCTCCGCTTGAACTACAAATTACGTTTCTCGGCCATTATAAGCAACGGACGGCAGTCGTTTTGTAAGCTTTACTACAGTTCAGTGTATCTACCCAGTTCCATAAACACTAACTTGGAACATAATTCCTGAGACGAACTGCGAGAAACCGTACTCATCACAACAGTTATCTTAAACCAAGTGCTTCCCCTGTGCAGGAATGCTAAACAATTGAACAGTTATCAATTTGAAATGCGATTAACAATTAAATATCACAATCTGGAAGAGGAGATAGCCTACACATTTTGAAGAAACTTCATCGGAGTAAACGGAAGAATGGTTGACTCTTAGAGTGCTACTAGCGCAGGAATGTTAAACAATTGAACAGTTATTAACTTGAAATGCGATAAACAATTATCACAATCTGGAAGAGGAAATACACGTTTTCAATAAACAGCTTCATCGAGTAAACGGAAGAATGGTTGACTCTTAATGTGCTACTTACTATTAACCACTAGATTGTTTTATTACTTTAACAAGGAGCATGTATCTTTTGAAAAAAAATGAGAAAATCTTGATAAAGTTTTGGGATACATGTCAATAAACCGAGTTTCAGGAGAAGTCAGGGAGAGTTCATAGAAATAATAGGAGAATAAAAAAAATGGTCGAAACACAATGAGAAAAAAAGTGACTAACGGCAATCTCAAATGTGCATTGGAGGTATTATCAATTTTAGCTGGTCTATTTTTATCATATTTAATACAAACCAACTTGTATAGATATGTAAATATAATAAAATATAAAAAATAATGCATAAATCTAATAGAGAAGTCATGCCACTGCATACAACCCGTTGCAGAAAATATTCACATACGACTGTATCAATGAGCGTCATTAATTGCAACTGCGACCATTTCATGGCGGTTCCGAGTCTCGACTGCCAATGCGTCACTTGCACATTGGCCATCAACTCTAAGGCCTCTGCGAGTTCCGAAACCCGGACGTTCGACTTTGCTCTCTGGTTTACGACGCTAGCTATCACCTCACCCAGAATATAAGACTGGGTGACCTTACTGGCGAGGCTTTCGAGGACAGCGACTAATGTCGGGTCGCTCCTGAACATCTCCAACTTGCGGAAAGAGGTCAACATTAATCTTTCACTACAACATGGGCATGCCAATGTACACATACATAAACACGAGGATATTTGCATATAATAGCATGCTCGTCAAGCATATCTCCCTTCACTATTTTCAGATACCAGAAGGTTCTTAACTTAAAAACAATTGGTTATACAAACACAAATCCAACTGAAATCGTAAATACTGTACGGTCAGCCCCTCTGTAGTCAAATCTTCCAAAAGGGAAACGAGAGTTTACATAGAGTCGATAATTTAGGTTTAAAATTTTACACATTTGTTCGGCATCAAACTCTCCTCCCCGCACAAGTTAGGGCAAGTGAAGACCAGGGCCACCAGGCCATGCCTCAAGTAACAATGATGAACTAGAGGGGCACTCAGTAGAGTGCAGACCTCCACTTGGGTAGCTTATTTCTCAACATTTTGCTCAACCTTGACCTTGGACCTTATAATGTATTATTTGGTGTAGATTTTCATACACTCAAATATGAACCAAGTTTGAAGTCTCTGTGACAACGATGTACAAACTTATGGCTGATTACGTGAATTGGACATTTTGTTTGACCGTGACCTTAACTTTTGAGCTTGACCTTCCAAAATTTAATCAATTCCAGCTTTTTACATAACAGCTAATCCCTGGACATTTCATTACTTCACGATTAAAATTGTGGCCAGGAGGCTGTTTGCAAACAAACACACACACATTAACAAACACACACACACATTAACAAACACACAAACAAGGGCGAAAACATAACCTCCTTCCAACTTCGTTGGCGGAGGTAACAACCAACATGTAACACAACTCATAGCAATATTACAAATGGGAAACAAATACTTAAAATACAATATAGGCCTACTGGAAATACATAATAAGCATAATCAAATATAACAGTTATAAATATGGCATTAAACTACACGGTAATCAACACTTTCCTTAAATAAAAACACTTCATTATGTGGACACTTACTTGATATCTATGTCGAAGGAATGAAGTTCCGTTATTGATGTTCTCCATGACGTCAGCATATTCCTTTAGTAATTCTTTGAAGGATGTGAGGTCCGCTAGTCTCCTGAAGAGATTTTCATCTGTTTGGATGTAGGAAAAAAAAGAGAATTTTAATCATTCTTTTTTTATTTATTTATTTACTCATGTTCATATTGCTTCTTCTCCAGAAGCATGGTTTATCGATGTTTATCAACAAAATTTTATCCAAAATGCACACCTTCTCACATTCTTTATTTCTCCAGAAGCTCTACTTATTGGCGTTTACCCCAAAAAAATGTATCAAAAATATTCCATTATTCGTTCTTTTTAAAATAATGCATGTAAAAAAAAAAAAAAGGATAATTTGAATAACTTTTTCTATTTCAATACTCACCTGAAGTTTATATATCTTCTCCAGAAGCTGTATTTATTGTTTACCCCAAAATTTAATAAATAAATTTCCCCTTTTCTTTATTTTCAAAAGATTTATGGCCCCAGTAAAGTAATGAAACAATCTATAGTCCATTTCTTTTAGCGATGCATATTTGCACCGACTCGCAGCGGTGCCCTTTTAGCTCGGAAAAGTTTCCTGATCGCTGATTGGTTGGAAGTAATTCCAACCAATCAGCGATCAGGAAACTTTTCCGAGCTAAAAGGGCACCGCTGCGAGTCGGTGCAAATATGCATCGCTAAAAGAAATGGACTATAGTGGTTAAGGTTAAGTAGAACACTGAGAGTTGCCTTTTCAACTTCATCGCAGCTGCTATGTCAAGGCGCTACCCCCCCCCCTTCAGATTCTGGATATCAAGGCACCTCTTTCAGTAATTCTTCCAATCCAAACCTTATAGGTCTTCTCCCCTTCTTCCTCCCAAGACTTATAAACAATTTAATGCTTTTACAATCCTATCGTCTCCCATTTTCTCTACATGACCGAACAATCTCACCGTGAGTGGTTATAGGATGCTGGGCAGCAGGAGCCTTTTAGGTCTTCTCCCTTTCATCCTCCCAAGACTTATAAACAATTTAATGCTTTTACAATCCTACTGTCTCCCATTTTCTCCACATGATCAAACAATCTCACTGTGAGAGGTTATAGGATGCAGGGCAGCAAGATCCTTTCAGGTCTTCTCCCTTCCATCCTCCCAAGACTTATAAACAATTTAATGCTTTTACAATCCTATCATCTCCCCTTTTCTCTACATGACCGAACAATCTCACCGTGAGTGGTTATAGGATGTAGGGCAGCAATTGTCTGGATGAAGAACGTAGCCATGCTGTGCCTCTCTTCGGCCGACGTCCCAAACAAGCCCTGCTGCAGGAGCCAAGTTCCCGATAAGAGGCCTCTGATAATTCTGTTGGAAAAGATAAATTCTGTGCTAGGTGAAGGATTGCAACTTTAAAAATTCATGTAGAACCAAAAGTAGATACTTGGAAGTATTCAAATAAGCTTAGTTTCTCTTACCTTTGGTTTGGTGTTAGTTCTTGGAAATTCTTAATGTAATCGTTTTCCATCGCTCGTTTGACGACTGAAAAACTGAGGGTGGGTAGTTTCACGATCATGTTCTCAAGAGCCAGGCCGATCTTCAGCCAATCTATGGTCTGAAAATATGACGGATTCATTTATAACACCATATTGTGGAACAACACCATATTGTGAAAAGGGGAAGTCTTAGATTATATAATCTAATATTTTTATTTGCGGTGTCCGATGTGGTAACGTCCCTGACTGGTGAACGCCAGACTGGAGTTCGAGTCCCGCTCAAATCTCTTTAGTTTCTTTGGTTGCTGCGACCTTACCATCCTTGTGAGTTAAGGATGGAGGATTTGAGGGAGCCTATAGGTCTATCTGCTCAGTGATCAGCAGCCATTGTCTAGGCCACCTTGGTCCTAGCTTGGGTAGAGAGGGGGGCTTGGGCGCTGATCATATGTATAGATGGTCAGTCTCTTGGTCCTTGTCCTGCTCGATACGGCAATGTCACTGTGTCTTGACCCGGCCATTCATGAGCAGCCTCTAAACCTTTAAAGGTTTAAAAGCTGCTCTGAATGGCAGAGGCAAGGGACAATGACAATGCCCTAGAGACTGGCCATATATACATATGATCAGCAACCAAACCCCTCTCCAACCAAGCTAGGAACAGGGAGGGCAAGCCAATGGCCGCTGATGAACCAGCAGGTAGACCTATAGGCTCCCCTAAACCCCCCATCCTTAGCTCACAAGGATGGTGAGTTTCCAGACACTACAAGAAACTATCGGGCTTGAGCGGAACTCGAATCCAAGTCTGGCATATCACCAGGTGGGAACAGAATAGACACCACATTTCACTAAATTCACAAGATCAGTAATCGACCAGCATCCAGCTTACCATCCCGTCCATGATTTCCGAGGAGTTGGTCAACCCAGAGAAGTCGTACGGAGTAAGAGGCTCTGAGGGGCACAGGAGACTGTGCACAGTCTCCCACTGTCCGGCCGTCAGGTAGGGCTGAATCAGCCACTCATCAACGCCTTCCTCGCACATGTGGTAGTAGACGTCGTGGGGATTGGAGCCGGTTATCAGGTAGTAGTACGCCTTGAAGATAGAAAGAAAGAAGCTGTGCGGTCGAATAAATGATAAAGATATAGTATCTTTAATAAAGAAGCCATTCATGTGACAGGTGTAAGATTCTGGGGAGAATTAATGGGATTTATGATTTTGGGTTATATAAAACAGTGCTAGGGCTTAAGAGACCATTTTGCAGACAAATGCATCTAAGGGAAAAACCCTACACATTGAAGTACACGTTAGTAAACATTGATTAGCAAGATGGAAGAAAGGGAGTGAGGATGGAGTAAAGTAGAGGGATATTAGGAAGTGCCACTAGGAGCTGAAGGAAGGATGTTAAGACCATTAAGTACTGCCTACAGTGCACAGTGTGAGGTGCACTGACGGCATTAGCCCATATGGGTAGGATAGTTATGGGGCTTTTCATTCTAGCCATCATTTTCAAATGTTTTCTTTATCTAAAGGAATTATAGCACTAGGTTAAAGATTCTTCATCTAAAGGAATTAACAGGTTAAGATTATGTACCTAAGGAAATTACCAGATTAAACATTCTTTATCTAAAGGAATTACCAGGTTGAAGATTCCTTATCTAAAGGCATTACCAGGTTAAAGATTCTTTACCTACAGGAGTTACCAGGTTAAAGATCCTTTATCTAAAGGAGTTATCAGGTTGAAAATCCTTTATCTAAAGGAATTAACAGGTGAAGATTATATACCTAAAGAAATTACCAGATTAAATATTCTTTATCTAAAGGAATTACCAGGTTAAAGATCCTTTATCTAAAGGAATTACCAGGTTAAAGATTATCTAAAGGAATTACCAGGTTAAAGATTCTTTATCTAAAGGAATCACCAGCTTAAAGATCAATGATTATCATCATTCTCAAGCAATGTAGTGCTCTAATTTAATTATCATTGCAATAATGCAATGGGGTTGCTTTGTGGTAAGCAATGGTTAGCTTAACGGTGACGTGTCTTACTTCTAAAATACTTTAGTTGTTACTGAAATGATGAGAGAGAGAGAGAGAGAGAGAGAGAGAGAGAGAGAGAGAGAGAGAGAGAGAGAGAGAGAGAGAGAGAGAGAGAGAGAGAGAGAGAGAGTTACTTACTTTGGATTCAGGAAACCACAGGGCAATGGCCACCAGATTTGGGGCAATGCTGACGACCTTCTTCTGCAAGGCATCCAATTTTGGCCAAGCTTGAAACATGCCGTCGAAGTCAATTTCGCCCGTAGTTTCTGTCGGGAATGGAAAAGAAGGACGCAAAACGTAAAAGTGGGATTACTCTTGATAGAAATAAAGGCAGCAAATATTGCTGGTTAGTTTCCTATAAATAAATACACAAAAATACTTACTGCAAATTCTGATAACTAGTTAAACTAAAGCTTAAATGATGAAAAGATAAAAGTTTCGGCAACCAGGATATGGGAGTGCTAACAAGGAATGATGGGAGAAGGATAGGTAGTGGTGGTGTGTGTGTGTGTGGGGGGGGGGAGTAGCTGTAGTGAACGACACCTCGTAGTAACGGGGGATTTTGAGGAGGGAGAAGTCTAATTGGAAAGGGATCTCTGGTAGTGGTATCACTCTCCCCAGTTTTAATACCGACACCCTTTAGGGGTGAGCGAGCTGGATATATCCCTAGCATTCCAAGCAACTTCTTTCTATGGTATATTTAGCAGTATTTATACCTTTGAAATGGTGCTTTAAGGAGCATTTCACGGAGCAACACAGGTTGAGCCCAGAAATAGATTTTTCCTTCGTCAAAATCCCTTTTTTATTCCTGGGGTGATGTGATATTTGTTGCAACCATTTGCTGTATTTTCTACACTGTTTTTAAAAGTATGACATTATGATATGACATCAATCTCCAGTACCATTGTTCAATTGTTATCTTATGCATGGTGTATAAGATTTTTCATAATTCTGACCATCCTTTACATTCAAATCTTCTAGACTGTAATATGTAATATGTAGTACTAAGGATGTAGATCACTCTAACAGTCTTGCCTTCTTCATCAGAAGGCTCAATACTACACAGTATTCTAAAAGGTTTTATTCCAGATGTGATCAGATTGTGGAATGATCTCCCTAATCTGATGGCTGAAATGGTTGTTTCTGGGGGGCCTGTGACGGCCGGTGAGAAAGGTCCTTCCTTATACCTTTCCTAATATAAATCTTCCAAATATACTAGAGAAAGATAAAAGCATGGAATGCAGAGGTTACAACCCTCGCGCGAACACCTTGTAGGTGTCGTGTATTAAACAAAGGCGTGTGTAAACCACTATTCACAGGTTGTCTTCCATTTAGATAATCCCTTCATCAATGGGGAGGGCCGTGACAGGCCCTAGATAACATGGTTGAACTCCCCAACGACACCTACCACGCGCGCCCTCTAGGACATCCTTCTTTAATTGGACTTGAAGCAAGCATAGTTTTTTTGGGCACAGTGTTTTTTCGAAGAATTTCTCGTTATTTCAACATGACTGACGTTGTTACTTCACCCTTACCAATGTTAAGTACCATAGTTTGTTTTGGCAGCTTTTGACAGTACCGGGCATTTGTTCTATTTCCATTATGGTGGTTTTTAGTTTTGGAAGCGATTGTCCTGCCGAGATATCGGCAGCCATTTTGGGTATGTTCGCTTCGGTAAATTTTCTAGTTAATTTTGCCCATCTGGTACTCTGTCAGATAGGTTATATCACTTACGTTGTATGGCCTTTTATGTTATCATTAATTATTATTAATTTTTACTATGGTATTTATTTGCTTACAAGTCCAATTTGGACCCACGAAGAATAGCGATTTAAGATAACGTTTTAAAGCATAGTAACGATTTAAAGCTTAGCGATTTAGTCTGTTAATTTGTACCCTCCTGGAGGGTTCGTTTTAGACTATATCCTTGTTTTTTTGTTACGTTGTCGTTATTCTTCGTTATTACTATTACTAAGAAAAGCAATCAATTTTATTAATTTTCTTATTTATTGTGTGATGTTAATTTTTAATATGTAACCTTGAGAGCGAAAGCATAGAGTGCTCGTTTCCTGTTCTACAGGTAGGAGTTATCCTTTCTCTCGTTTTCTTTGAGTAAGAGAGGTGAATTTCCCGTTCTCCGTTTTTATACGATCACGGGTTATTCAGGCCTCTTCTCAGTATCAGAATTGATGATAGTACGTTTAATATTATAAACGATTTATTGATGTGGTTACTGTTAATATAGCTAACACTATTATTAGGTACGTTAGTGTATGAGTCATTAATTGGGGTCGTTTTATACCGACACCCTTAGCTCCGCCTTGAGTTATGCTTGGCTCCGCCTTGAGTTATGCTTGGCTCCGCCTTGAGTTATGCTCCGCTATAATGGATACTCATTGGGTGAGAACTAGTTATCGTTCCGGAGCAGATTTTTGGAGTGCAACGGTGAAATCCGGCACTCGGACTCCGGCTGAAGCCTTTTACACACGAACCTTTGTCATGTTTGATCACAATTACACAGTTAAGGCCCCCGTTTTCATCGTATCTCCGGCTTCACTGGAGATAACTCATTCATTGAGGATAATGTTATCGTACCGGAGACGGTCACGATATCACGATGACGGGCCTTTGCTACCGGACCTCCGGTAAAAACAGAGATCAAGCAGGAGTCCAGAACCGGAGTTAACAGTGTGATATTGATGAAGTTTAGAGATTCATGCTATGTGGTTACTGGTTTTCTATTATAATTTCTTATTTTATTAAGGTGTTAGCTACTACCATACTCACACATTAATTAAGATTTAAGTGTTTCTGATTCATAAGTCAATGACAAGAATCTCAAGGAACATCCAGACTTATGTCTTCTTTCTTTTTACAGAAAGTCCGCTGCACTGCCAGGGGCTGCTCCGCTGCCTTTACTGATCCCATGGGCCATGATCTATGCCGGGCCCATGCCCATTGCGCCATATCCTTCTCTCGGGAACCGGGACAAGCCCCCTATACGATATGGTTTCCGGAGGCATGCATGCTCTGCTATGGGCTGTCAGCCCTACTCCTGAGCGAGGAGGTAAGTTGGTTCTAGTGTCCCTGTTAATATTCTTTGCGAAGAATTAATTGCTCTTTGTATATTGACTTCAGTTTTGACTTCATCATTAATTCCCTCTCCTCTTTCAGGCTGATGATGAATCTCTCAGGGAGGCGAGAGCTACTCTCCGGCCTTGGGTGTCAGGGTTTGGGAGGAATGCGCCTGCTGGCGCACCCTATCTTCTTGATGGAGACATGGCTTCTCGCCTATTCCCAGGCTCTACTACTGCAGCAGTTCCACCGGAGACAGCGGCCCCGTTAATTGAAGTGATTAGAGAAACCATTCTAACTGAGGAAGAGGTTTTAGTGACGGAGGCCGAGCCCTACCTAGGTCTGGACGAGGAACCCATGGATGAGCAGGTAGGTGGTGTTGAGTTGGTGGACCCCCTTTCACCCCACACTCCTTCCTCTTCTACTTCCTTTCACGGCTTTGATAAACCTACGGCTTCTCCTCTAGGTTCCTCCATTCCTGTACGACCCAAGGTGAAGCCACTACGTACCTTTAAGCCTTCAGCTTTGCCATTATCAGTGTCACCGGTTCCGGGACCCTCAAAGGATCCTGATGTTCATATTGCTATACCTAAAACCGTGACTCCTAAGAAGTCAAAGTCTACTAAGTCCAGGGCTTCGTTAGAGGATCAAGCTCGGGAGCCCCCTTTATCCGCCGCCATGGTCAGGGATATTGTGAAAGAGCAGATACAACAATATCTTCAACAGTCTAGGGCAGACCGAGGAGCTATGACGGAGCTCAAAGATATGGTGGCAAGTCTCATCCGCTCCGGAACTCAGATGCCCCCTCCTTCAGCCCCGGACGCATCGAAGTTACCTCCCTTCGAGAAAAACAACCCTTGGAGGTTTGCCTTACATGCTCCATATATTGATGGTGCCATAACTCTAGAGGGCATAGGCACCCGTCCTCTAGAGGACTTAGAATTTTACCCTCCGGGACTAGAATTCCCATTCAACGGCTTCGTCCGATTGAAAGAACATGCCTTGGTTAGGTTAGACAAGGTACCGAAGGAAACGGTAATATTCCCTAAAGAGCAGGCCCAATCTTTCTGGGCCAGGACGTTGTCAGACTGGGGTTGCACTAATTCCAAGCTCACCCCACACAAAGGAGCCTACACCATATTTACAGCTTCTCCAGGTATTACCTTGCCTATTACAGATAAAGTGGCAGCTCTTACTTTTCAGGCTATCAAAGAAGGTTCTGCCATGCCAGCTCTTAAAGAGACCGATCCCACCTCCATGCTCATTCCGAGTACCGTTACTATCTGGGATGATGCCCCCGCTACTTTCACAGTAGGGAAGTTAGACCCAGACTGTGCCTCTAATCTGTTCTCCGAGAAGCTTCCTAAATTACCAGATATTCTTCTCAAGACTGAGTTTGAGGCACGGAATAGGTTGGCTAGGTCTCTCCACTCCATTACCTCCGTGGAGTCCCTAACCTCACTTTACCCGACCGAGACCATGTTCCGGGTATTCACAAAGAACCTGTCTCTGTCCTTCCAAATCGACTTACACGAGTTTTGTTCGGCTCGGGTTAGTTGCAGGAAGCACGTTCTTTCTGAGGCCACGATCAGGCATGAACCGAATAGGCTGATAGCTTCCCCCTGCTGGGGTAAGAACCTTTTTCCTCAGGAGGAGGTGAACAAGGTACTACAAGACGCTGCGAGAGCAAATCAAAATTTGCAAGTGAGGTGGGGCCTCACTGCCAAAAAGAGGGTTGAAGGGCAAAAACAAAACTTCTTCAGGAAGAAACAGAGGTTTGCCCCTTACAAGACGAGCCGAGGTCACTACCAACAATCGTCGATTGCCCACTCGTCTTCACAGTCTCCCACTGCTTCGTCTCCTCTACAGCCGAAACACCCTCAACAGGTGGTCTACCTCACTGCTCCCCCAGGTACCCAACCCAACCCCGTTTGGATGCCCTCACCCGCATACATCCCTAGCTACGGACCCTCAGGTCCCTTTCGTGGACACCAGAGAGGTAGCTACAGGGCTAGAGGACAGTTCCGTCAACGAGGCGGACCTAGGACAAGGGGTTCTCGAGGAGGGAAAGAACCTAGATTCACTCCCTCGCAATGATATAGTTCCGGTAGGGGGGAGACTTTACCACTTTCGAGACCGTTGGACCTTCAGTCCGTGGGCTCACAGCATAGTCTCCAAAGGCTTGGGGTGGAAATGGTCACGAGGTTCCCCTCCTCCACCAGTGACCTTCTTCCAGAGACCCACATCCATTCTGAGAGAGTACACCACCGAGTTACTACAGAAAAAAGCAATCAAACGGGTTCGATCGCTGAAGTTCCAAGGCCGCCTGTTCACAGTTCCGAAGAAAGGCTCGTCGGCATTGAGAGTGGTCCTGGACTTGTCAAAGCTAAATTCTTACATCCTCTGCGACAAGTTCCGGATGTTGACCATCTCTCAGGTACGTACCCTGCTTCCCCGTGGGGCCGTCACCACCTCTATCGATCTTACCGACGCCTATTATCACGTACCAATAGCTCGAAACTTCTCTCCTTACCTAGGTTTCCGTCTAGGCAGGAAAGCCTTTGCATTCAAAGTCATGCCCTTCGGCCTCAACATTGCACCCAGGATATTCACGAAACTGGGAGAGACGGTGCTAGAACAACTCAGGAACCAAGGGATTCAGATCGTTGCTTATCTGGACGATTGGCTTATTTGGGCTCGGTCAGCCCTGGAGTGCAACAGAGCTACGAAGAAAGTACTTCGTTTTCTCGCCAACCTGGGATTTCGGGTCAATCTCCAAAAATCCCGCCTACTTCCATCAGACCGCTTCGAATGGTTAGGCATACAGTAGGACCTTGCACGGCACAAGCTGGTTCTACCTCCCAAAAAGGTAAGAGAAATAGCTTCCAAGGTCAAGAATTTTCTAAAACACAGGCAGGTGTCCAGAAGAGCCTTAGAAAGAATCCTCGGCCTTCTGCAATTCGCTCAGTAACAGATCGCCTATTGAAAGCCAAACTCAAAGACATCAATCGAGTTTGGAGAAAGAGAGCCACAGTACCTTTAAGAGACAAGGTCTCGAAAATCCCCTCTGTCTTGAAAATGAGATTACAGCCATGGTCCGAATCGAAGAACCTTTCCAAATCGGTTCCTCTTCAATTCCCACCCCCACAAGTGACAATTCATACAGACGCGTCTCTGAGTGGATGGGGGGGTTACTACGAACGTCAGATGTTTCAGGGCTCTTGGTCACCCGCCATGAAACACTTCCACATCAATGTTCTCGAAGCCATGGCAGTGTTCTTGACCCTGAAGAGGCTCTCTCCTCCGAGGTCGACCCACATCAGAGTAGTGTCAGACAGCACAGCCGTAGTACACTGCATCAACAGAGGAGGATCCAAGTCGCCCAACCTGAATCAGATCCTGGTCACTATCTTCACCTTGGCAGCAGAAAAGAACTGGTTCCTGTCAGCAACCCACCTAGCGGGAGTCCAGAATGTGATAGCGGACTCACTATCCAGGATGAAACCACTGGAATCAGAATGGTCTCTGGACATAATTTCATTCCAGTGGATACTCAGGCTGGTTCCGGGCCTTCAGGTAGATCTATTCGCAACTCAGATGAATCACAAACTTCCTTGTTATGTGACACCAAACATGGACCCTCAGGCTTATGCCATAGACGCATTAACCCTGGATTGGAACCATTGGAGGAAGATTTACCTATTTCCACCAGTGAATCTTCTAATGAAAGTATTGCACAAACTACGCTCCTTCCGGGGGACAGTGGCCTTAGTAGCACCTCACTGGCCAAAGAGCAGTTGGTTTCCTCTCCTCCTCGAGCTGAAACTCCGACCCTTCCGGATTCCATTCCCCAAACTAACCCAAGTAATTCAAACACAGACTGTGTCAGATTCCTCAAGGATAGCCAAAACCCTAACTTTGTGGACTTCATGAAGTTTGCAGCTCATAAAGACGCAAACATTGACCCGGAAAACGTTCTCTTCATCGAAGCGGACAAAAGGGACTCGACAATTCGTCAATATGATTCGGCTGTTAAGAAATTAGCAGGTTTCTTAAAGAATTCAGACCACACTCGTATGACTCCGAATTTAGCCATCTCGTTCTTTAGGTTCTTATTTGACAAGGTCTTGGCAGCTAGCACTATAACTACCATCAAGTCAGCTTTGAAGAAGATATTCCTGGTTGGGTTTAACATTAATCTAGCTGATTCCTATTTCTCATCTATTCCAAAAGCATGTGCTAGGCTTCGGCCGTTGGATCGGCCACAAAAAGTCTCTTGGTCTCTGAACAATGTCCTCAAACTCGCGTCGGACACTGACAACGAGTCCTGCTCTTATATCACTCTGCTTAGGAAGACGTTATTTCTATCAGCTATGGCCTCAGGTGCTAGAATCTCAGAACTAGCAGCGCTCTCACGTAACCCGGAAAACATAGATTTCCTCCCTACAGGCGAAGTACTGCTTACCCCAGACAGAGCTTTCCTAGCAAAAAATGAGGACCCGCAAAATAGGTGGTCCCCTTGGAAGATCATCTCTCTTCCCCAGGATCCTTCGCTGTGTCCAGTCACTACTCTCAGGACCTTTTTAGCTAGATCTGCCACCCGCTCGTCTGGCCCCTTATTTATCAGGGAACAAGGTGGTACTTTGACCATTCAAGGTATCAGACAACAAATCCTCTACTTCATTAAACATGCTAACCCGGAATCATTTCCCCATGCTCATGATATACGGTCAATAGCTACCTCTATCAATTACTTCCAGAACATGGACTTTGATGACCTTAAAAAATACACGGGTTGGAAATCTCCTATGGTTTTCAAACGCCACTATCTAAAGAACTTACAGGCCCTTAAATACCCTACGGTTGCAGCGGGGAGTCTTATCTCCCCCCATTAATCTCTGATTATTTCTTTATTCCATCTCTTCTCTCCTCCCTCCTGACCACCTCTCACACCACGTCGCCACTCTCCTGGGTGGTTCGTTAGCCCTAAGTTATTTTGCCATGTTTAATTGTTATGATTTAACTGTTATTGTAATTACCATTCCTGTAAAGTTTAGATATGCTTAGACATGTAAGGTTGATTCCTTTCACGACGGGACACTCAGGTGATCCCTGGTCGTCACAGGCCTCTTCCCAGAAATAGATTTTTCCTTCGTCAAAATCCCTTTTTTATATCAAACAGGTTGACATATGTCTCTCTTCATGGTTTACATATGACAGATCTATTTTAACACTGTTACTGATTTTAAAATATTTTTGAGGACCTTCTGTAAATAAGGAATAGATTTATGAATTTGGGCCTTAAATGGGACCGGGCCCTAGCAAACAACGCAGTGCCCTGGTGCAACTATGAGCGAGGGAATCCTATAGTCCAAGGGTAAAGTAAGTTAAACCCTTTTACCCCCAGGCTATTTGGAAATTTCCAACCCTTAACCCCCAGTGGTTATTTTTTTTTCAAGCACATTTTACAGTATATTTTTTTTAAATTGCTCTAACAGCCTTAATTTTTGTCATAGAGAGGTCACGTTGATCTCATTCTCTTGGGAAATGCCTGAAAATTCTCAAAAATTATCAAAAATAGGAAAAAAAAAAATTAAATAGCAGTATTTTGCAAGGGCGTACCGGTACGTCCATGGGGGTAAAGGGATGAGTTTTGTGAAATGTACCAGTACGTCCTTTGGGGGTAAAAGGGATAAGAGGTTTGAAAGTAAGACAGAAGAAAGGAAGCATAATGTAAGGGTGATAAACTAACTTACAATTATAAGGGTTTATCTCTAGCCTGCGACGATGTTTGGTGACGGCGACAGACAGGGCAAGGAGTTGAGGGGAAAATATGGGGTCAGACCTCCTCGCTTATGTTAAAATTCCCGTTTTGGGATAAAACAACTAGAATTTATCCTAGCAATCTCCATGAGAACCGGCAAATTACAAAAGGCAAACAAACTCTTAAAGAGAAATTACATTACCTGATTTAAGATTTGAGCAGAGAAAGCAGATATGTATGACTGAAAATGAATATGAATAAAACTATGATAATTTTAGTATACCAAGAAATGTTTACAGTAAGATCTCCATTGAAAGCTGAAAGATTGATAAGGAGAGAACTATGTTGGATTGAACCAGGAAGAGGGCTAGAATCTATTGTTTACACACAAGCAATTATTTGAGTTTTGAGAATTAGGAGGAAAACTGTGAAAGCAATTTTATAATCTTAGAAAAGTTTATGACAGAACTGAGATAGATCCTAACAGGAAGTGATGAGGTTGTACTGTACTTTATAAAATTGTTTTCAAAATTCAAATGATAAATACAAAGAGGTTTTCAGTATACATTGTCAGGTGGTTGTCTAGATTTATGCAAAAGTGGGTCATAAAGAAGAGAAAAAAAAAAGTGTCTTCAAATCTATTTAGTACCTCTACAGAGACGTGAGAGAAAGAACTCAAGACTACGTGTAAACTTTACGGATATAAATAATGTCTTGTTGACGAAGTACTGAATGGCTAACGCCCGAAGGCAACACAGTGTTGGGTGAGCCGTGTTATAATAAATTGTAGAAACTGGTGAATGATTTTTAATGTGCATGGGAAGTTAAAAACAAATTAGGGCAGGATAAATGAATAGAAGAGAAAAAGTTGAAGCATAGAAGCAATTGAAAAATATAACGAATATGAAATATAGGAATCACAGAATGGGCAATTTAAGGAAGAAGAAAGTTTACTTAAGTAGTCACTGTTATAAACTTGCACTTTATAAGCTCACCATTGATGTTGCTAGTTAAGGACTTCGACACCTGGTACGCGGCGCTCACGGCGGGCACTATGTACTGGTCGCCCAGAGTGGACCTCACTGTGTCCAAGCTCAAGCCAGCGGCAAGAATGATGAACTCCTTGGGGGGCCTGTCAAACGAGAAACGGCTCATAATCATCAGGTAGTGACATGAAGGGAATTATTAAGTCAGGGTTTGGAGATCTAATCTTAAAAATTAGACATTCATTAATGGAACACTTACTAAACTTCTTATCAAATATCTCTACCAATGGTATATGTAATACAGGTAAAATACAGTATGCTTAATGTTAGGATTTTCTACATACATTAAACTTTTTACTGAGAGCTACTTTTCTATGAAAGATCTCATGCAAATGAAAAAAGTAAAAGACAAAATCATAATTACTTTATTTTAATTTACTTACAAAGCTAGAAAAGTTTGAAACCTCTCGAAAACTCTTCTCCATTCTGGCTCTTCCGCCCAGGTTGGCACCTGCAAGGGACCCTCATAAAAGTTGCCTTCAACGATGTACAAGAGGTCCCAGGCCACGTAGTCGAGCAAATTTGCCAACATGGCGGCGTCTAGTTCCATGGTGATGTTCTGCGGTGAATAGATATATTTCCAAGTATTATTCGCTAAGCTACAACCCTAGTTGTTAAAGCAGGATGCTACAAGCCCGAGGGCTCCCACAGGGAAAATAGCCTAGTGGGGAAAGGGAATAAGGAACCTACAAGGGAAGTAATTAACAACTAAAATAAAATATTTCAAGAACAGTAATATTAAAATAAATCTTTCATATATAAACTATACAAACTTTAAAAGAAAACAAGAGGAAGAGAAATAAGATAGAATAGTGTGCCAGAGTGTATGTGAAAGACCATAGAACAGAGGTTATGGCACTATCCAAGACAAGAGAACAATGGTACATTAGTCTAAACCAAAATGAATACACTTGAATTGCGCATGTACCTTACGTTAACTTCTCGATACTTAGAATTTCAGGTCTTCGACATATGAAACCCAATATGCAAAAGCTGGAAATAGGAATGTATATGATTCTTAAAGTGACAACCATATTTCAAGACACACAACGGTGTTAACGGCTTTGGTAAAAAAAAATTTTTAAAGACACACAACGGTGTTACCAGCTTTGGTAAAAAAATGTATGATCTGATTCTGAAATAAAGTAACTCAGGCTTCCAAAGAGAAAGTACCTACCGCAATAATGGCAGGAGAGTTCGGTACGAGCTGCTGAAGAATCAAGGACATATGTTGGTGGTTGCAAAAGAATTCTAAGACGTCGAACAGCACGACGGAAGATTTATTAGCCAGGTATTCCCTGTTGCCATCCAGGAGAAACAGATGGAAGTTACAGAAAGTGTCGCTCCTGAAGAACATGGCTTGGGATATCTGAAAGAGCAAGTAATGAAAGAGTTAATTCAAAATTGCAAGAGATGTTTTCATTTCTTAGAACTGGGATAGCCACAAAAATCTCAATTTAGATGATCACAAAAAAGGAATACTGTACAGCAGATCTATAAGGTACAGAATTTAAGAACTTTATATTTTCATAGATATATCATTTTCTAAGCTTCCCTGCTCAGAGGGCATGGCCCTCCTCACTCGAGATATTAACCAGAGAGTAGTTCCCGAAGAAATCCATGTACTCCAGCAGGAACTGCGGTAAAACTTGTATCACGTCGAAGAATTCGTTCACTACTGGCTTATCTACGTATGCCTGAAAGAAAAGGAAAAAAAAAAAAACAGTTTTCAGGGAAATTTGTAACAGGTAGGAAGTTTATCAAACTAAAAAGATCTTGAAGAGAAACAAAACAGAAGGAGACAAAGTATTCCTGACTTCTTTACTAGAAAAATCCATGCAATGGTTGTGCTGATGAAAACAAATTTTTAAAAAATTTAGCATAAAACAATAATTACAAAATGAGATAATTATCTAATATCACTCTTTAATGAAGAATTTTCAACCTCTTTACCTTAACTGTATCAAAAGTAATCTTCATTACATAACCATAAAACTATAAAAATACTCACTCCTCTCAACGCCTTCCATATATCGCCTCCCTGCGCGAGAGCCAATGTCAGTCGGACGCTTCGAAGCGTCTGATCTAGCTTGATGAGGAATTCCTTGGTGGCTTCTCCTCCTGGTGTCTGGCTGAACAAGACTATTGGTTCAAGAAGTCTTGCAAGAATCATCGTGCTGCAAACGCAAAGGTAGAATTAAACACAAGCTGTAGTACAGTAAAGTATGTTCAGTCTTTAACGAAAACCAAATCCTTCAATCATACATAGATATGGAACGTTGCAAAAGTTTAACAAAATCCTTTCTTTTTAACAATAAATAACCTCTTCAATCATATTTTAGATATGGAATGTTGCAAAAGTTTAACAAAATCCTTTCTTTTTAACAAAAAATAACCTCTTCAAACATATTTTAGATATGGAATGTTGCAAAAGTTTAACAAAATCCTTTCTTTTTAACAATATATAACCTCTTCAATCATATCTAGATATGGAACATTACAAAGGTTTACCGAAATCCTTTCCTTCATGTAAAGAGAATTGAACAGACAATGTAACCCACCAACCTGTTGCTCCACATCGTATCAGATGAAACATTAAACACTACGTCTGGGACGGCTCGCCACATTTCGAGGCCCAAGTAAACGCCAGGATCAGAAAACTTTTGCAGAAATGTTCCAGTAAGTAACTGCTCTTGCAGCTCAAACCAGTCTTTTAGATTGTTCTCAAGAGTTTCTCTGATTCCTGCTGTAAAGGGATCCTGGAGAGAAAAGGGAGCCTTTGTAGTTCGGGATGGACCGTGTGTAGAATTCCATAAGTTATGACTAAAAAAAATACATTTTAAAATGGATATAAACACAAAAACACCACCTAACTTAGGGTACCTCAACTAATCTAACCTAGGAGCCAAATACTTACCTACTTACCTAATAGGGGTCTATGTCCCCTTGCAACCCCCTTAGACTGCCGTATTCTTAACTTGACCCAAGACTAAATCCCAACCCTGTGTTTACTTCCCAACCGGCTTCACTCCTGGCACGGTAACACTGAATAACATTCGTAAATCATAAAAGTATCTTCCTATCGTATTTCAGGCCAAACTAAACAATAACTTCCCCATAAAGAAAATCCATTTGACAAGTAATAGGAAAGTTTACACCTGTCCCAACAAACTACTTTCACCAGATACGTGCGGTACTTGATTCGAAGTGATGCCAAAATGTGGAATGATATCAAGTAATTAAGCGAGTTACACTTATGTTGTGACCTTATAGAATGTCATGCTGTAATCATCGACGAAATATGCATTCGCTAATTACTAATGAAGCGGGCAATGTACATTAACGAGGAGACGTCTTAACATTTAACATTACACCTAATTGACAAATTAATTATGGAATTTCAGCCATATGGTATTCAGTGCCAAAGGGCAACTGAGGGGAAGCTCTGCAGTTGTACGAGGTAAAAGTCTAGAAAAATGGAAGCAGGAATTGAAGTAAGGCAGAAGGTTATATAGGTGGGGACAGCTAGGGACCAAAGAGAAACTCCTTTTGTAATAGAGGTTATATTCCAGCTGTGACCAAGTTGTGGAATGATCTTCCTAATGAGTTAGTTGAATTGGTAGAACTTTAAAAGTTCAAACTTGCAGCGAATGTTATCATGTTGAGCAGGCCGACATGTCTTTTTTTGAAGGTTATATATAAAAGATCTATTTCAATGTTACTGTTCTTTAAATATTTTATTTTAATTGTTCATTACTGCTCTTGTGGTTTATTTATTTCCTTATTTTCTTTCCTCACTGGGCTATTTTTCCCTGTTGGAACCCATGTGCTTGTAACATCCTTTTACAATTAGGGTTGTAGCTTTGATGATGATGATCATAATGATAATAAATAGTGATACCAACAGTTCTTTGTGTGAGGTGCACTGTCGGTGCTTCCCCCTACAGGGACAATGAACAAAAATCAAAGGAAAGTCTTTAGTTCTAAAGACTAAAAGCCATAATAAAAAAAAAATAATAACAAATATCCTTACCTGGAATAAATCAACCTTGAAGAAGCTACCGATGTCTCTGACCACGTCGCTCGAGCTGATCTCGCACAGTCGTGTAATGGTTTCCTGGAAGTTATGCCCCATAATCTTCAAGTCCATCTGGCAAACGTTGTTCCAGTCGACATTACCTGCCGTTACGTTCGCTTGCCAGATTTCGATTAATTTTCCCACCTAAACATAACAATAATCAAGTAAATTATCCTGGATTATCACATGAAGGAGGAACTGTATCGAAAGTAATACAGATGTTATCGCAAATTCAAAATCCTGTCTCCAAAGATGATCTGGAAAAGACTGTTTTGTTAGAAACTATATCTGATATTGTTTTTCCTTCTCATCATTTAAATCTCTAATCTTCATCCATCATATTTTTAATGAAAAATATGATCAATATTTTCATAATCATTAGATTCTTACCCTTCAAAAGATTATAACTTAGGATTCAGATTTTCGTTTGTGACAAATAGCAAATTCTGTTGAGAATCCTTTATAGCTGTGCTATATAATCTCTAGATATAAAAACAGAATGAAACTAATAAAAAATGAATGGACCAAACCTCTTCAGGCCTTTGAGAGATCATGCCAGCAAGATCCTTCAAGGCTCTCGGAAAATACGAGGTTATCGTTTCCGTGATGTTCCGAAGAGTTGGGGCGTCCTCCAGCATTCCCAGGAAATTCGGGGCTGTTAAAAGAAGGAAATGAAAGAATGAATATAAGATCTGTGTCCAGGGAAAGTATCTAGACTTGAAATTTTCACTTTGATAATTCGTATTATACAGGAATTCACAGAAAGACGGTAACATCTCGAGGGACGAGAGACTCGTATCGTCGATCTTTACCGAGGAGGCGTTTCAAAACGGTCTGATGTAATGTGATCATTCTAAGCATATGAGATTTCATCACGATGTTCTCTCCCAAGGCCCATCCCAGAAAAACTTCGCTTACGTCAAGGCTCTCCGAAAAGGTGCTGGAAAAGAAAAGAAAAATGTTGAATTCCAATTTGTACTGTCTTGGATATACTGTGCTGTATAACAGATATCTTCAGGTAGTCGTTCCGGGGGTTAAAACGGTAATTCTCTTATAATATCAATTGCAGAAATATTATACAGTAGAAAGTTGCTGGAGGGAACATCAGGACGACATGGCTCGAGCCCAAAATAAATTTTTCCTACGTCAAAATTCCTTTTAATTTACTGCAGTTTTGTATATGTACTATGAAAAATCTAGATATCTTTATATGTAATATTTTCTTTATAGCAAAGTAAATAAAAATGTCATCTCAGCTAGACCAACATCTTATTATGACCATTTATTAACAGATACGTTTCTCTATCTATTACCTTATATTGTACTTTGGAAATTATTGCTGATAACCCTTTGATTTTGTTTCTAAAAAGTTCTTGATGATCTTAACAATAATCATAACTAAAAGTAAACTAAAATTCTACACTAAGGCAACAATTCCTTTTGAAATCGAATATCAAAACCAGTTCTTATGGCTTTTTAAAAATATCAAGGTTTACTCAACTGGTTTGCCTGTCTTGCTAAATGACCAAGACACCTCAAATCTCTTGATTTAATTATCCTGTCTAAGACATTTCCCATTCAGTCTTTCATTACTTTACAAATAATAAAGGTAAAGTCAACATGCAAGTGATTTTTAATAATACGTACGTATTATATCCCCTCGATGAAATTCTTCTCCCTAGTTCCATCCACTGTTCCTTCTGAAGATAAGACGGCAACGGGAGAGTGTTAGTGCTTAGGTCGGCACCTTCGGAGTTGGAGGAAATGACGTCGAGTGCTTCCTCGACTAAGTTTCGCAAACTGGACACTGTATCCTTCACGTACGAAAAAGTATCCTTGCTTGAAAAGGTCCTGCTGCTGTTGGTCTAGGAGAAAAGAATTAAAGTTTAAGCCAGTTAACCCTTTTACCCCCAAAGGACGTACTGGTACGTTTTTTTTATATTTTTGATAATTTTTTGAGAAAGTTCAGGCATTTTCCAAGAGAATGAGACCAACCTGACCTCTCTATGACAAATATTAAGGTTGTTAGAGCAATTTAAAAACAATATACTGCAAAATGTGCTGGGAAAAAAAATAACCCCCTGGGGGTTAAGGGTTGGAAATTTCCAAATAGCCTGGGGGCAAAAGGGTTGATTGTTAATGTATCT
Organism: Palaemon carinicauda; assembly: GCF_036898095.1. NCBI lineage: Eukaryota > Metazoa > Arthropoda > Malacostraca > Decapoda > Palaemonidae > Palaemon > Palaemon carinicauda. Next base: position 233,957 of record NW_027171082.1, read on the forward strand.
TGGTTAGTTTGATACACCTGTAAAGGATAACCAACAAATACTAAAAACAAATTTCAGCGCGATCAAGTTCGTCTACATTCTTTGATAATTCAAAAGGTAAAGAAAATGGAGAGCTTGCGATTGCTTATACAGTGCAAGTAACGAATAATATACTCTTATTATTCTTATCATTATTATTACTAGCTATATTGGGATGGTTATGGAAATGGAGGTAAAGGGAACGAGAAGGAGAGGGAGACCAAAGCGAAGGTGAATGGACTGTATCAAGGATGACCTTCAATCAAAGGGATTAACCAGTGATGAAGTGTGGGACAGAGGTAGATGGAGAAAGCTGGTCAGAAACATCGACCCCACATAGAAGTGGGAAAAGATGCAGACAAAGAAGAAGAATTATTACTAGCTAAGCTACATCCCTAGTTGGAAAAGCAGGATGCTATAAGCCCAAGGGCTCCAACAGGGAAAATAGCCCAATGAGAAAAAAATAAACTACAAGAGAAGTAATGAGTAAAAATATAAAATATTTTACGTACTACTGTAACAACATTAAAATAGATCTTTCGTAAACTATAAAAAGACATGTCTGCCTGTTCAACATAAAAAAATTCGCTAAGTTTGAAATTCTACCGATTCAACTAATGTACAGTACCTGATTAGAAAGATCATTTGGTGCTCTTTTATTATGCGATCTCATTTATGGCGTGATCTCAGAAATTATTCTTTTGCTTTGGAATGCATTCTCAATATTTTTAACGGGTAAGAAAAAAAAAACAAGAAAAGAAAAAAAAAACAAGAAAAGAAAATCTAATGGTTCTTGCTTGATGATGCGCTTGCTTCGCTCGCGAAAAAAATAAAAACATCAAGCTCCGTATGTACTGGCAAGCTGTAATATTGACCTGTGCATACTAACATCTGTGATTGATTATTATTTCTCAGATAATTATTCCCTATTGTGAGTTTCCATAACAATAAAGGTTTTCCGAGGTGGGGGTGTTAACCCCACGCTCAACCCTCTCCAATTACCCAGGCTTGGGACCGGCCAATGGGCAGGACACACGGCTCGTATGGATGAGGATAGAGCTCCAGAGAGGATATTCTTGGCTGAATTGCTGGAAGAAGACATGTAGGATGACCAAGAAAATATTGGAGAAGATGCTTGGAGAAGGATGTAAGAATCTCTGGGGGAAACCCAAATGAATGGTTCCATCAGGCACAGGATAGAGGATAGAGAAGCGTGGAGAATCCTATCACGAGCGGTCATAGGTCAAAATGTGGCCTAAGTACCACCGGAGTAAGTAAGTAAGTAAGATGATTATTCTCAGTATATATTTTTTTTTAGAAAATCTACCAATTCTTGCTTCGCTGTGAAGTGAGATCGCTACTATCAGGTAAAATCGCATGCCAAAGCAAAAGCACAACTTTGAGATCGCATACCAAAATCAGCACCGATCATTCCACAACTTGTAGTAATTGTATCACATACCATATCCTTGATCAGTTGATCGTACGGAAGCCATTCGTTCAAATCCTGGGTACTGAACGACGACAAAACATAACACGTTTCATTCACGGCATCCTTGAACCGAGTAGAGTCGCCTCCCGGCTCTCGCAAGCTAGAATTCTGCAAGCAAACATCGGCCAGACTGGTGTTCAGCAGTGCCGCTGTGTTGCTGTAGAAGTTGAAGTGGAGTCCGTCCAGAAGGTCGATCCACGAAGAGTTGAGAATATCGTGGAACTGCTTTACAGATGGCGGTAGATTCGAAAGCATAGTTTCTGTGGACGAAAATAACTTCCGATCTTCAACGGAACTACTTAAAGGATCTTTTTCTAAAAGATAAATATGCATTCATGATTACCTTTATAGTATGTATTCTGGTAGCTTACTATTATGTCAGATGGGATATTCTCTTTGAATGTAAGTGTAGGAAACAATATACTGTACGGAACTAATTAAGTTCTTTCCCTATGAAATAAATAAGAATTCATAATTACCTTTATAGTACTGTATGTATTATTTTAGCTTAGTGCTATGTTAAAAAGCACCTTCTCTTTGAATGAAAGTGTTGGAAACGATATACTGTACACTAAGAGAAAAGTAGTATTTATGACACATACCAATATTTTGAGGAATTTGGTCTTTTAACCACGAGACGATGACTTCCACGTCAGTTAGGACCTCAAGCAATGGCTCGTTCTGCGATACTGCAGAGTCTAGCGTCATGAACAGCCTGAAATATTGAGCGAGTGTTAACGTTACTGCTTAAAATTCTACGAGTGATATCAAGACAAGGCATTTTCCTTTGGTTACCATAAAATACATGAATTTGAAAATCCTTTTACTTTATACTGATATATCTATAAAGAACAAACTATATTTCCAGTTTAACCCTTGATGTGTATAGCTCCCAGGATTCTGTTTCCTTTATGCCCAATATGACATAAATAACTCCCATTATAAAACGTCCTACGTTTAGTTATTTATTTATCTGTTTGCTTGTCTGTTAGAATTGCTTCCAAACCTCTTGTCTGATTTTCAAAAGATTTTAACAACGGATAGGTATCATGCTCCAGAAGAACACATTAAATTTATATTTTTAGCTATACAGTAGCTGAAGACATTTCTTTGTTTTTCCGTTCTTTATATCAGATGAATTCAAATATGTCTTCTCCTAATTATCTATCTTTTTGGTTTTCGTCTAAATCGTTTTGGAGGTGATCTGGATCAAGATTGCGATTCTGGTTATTATTGTCATTACTATACAGTATTCATTCATGGTCAACATATGAAAAATGGGGAGCTTGGTCTGCAGAATTGAGTCAAATGTTGACCATCTTCATTAGCAGAAGTCTGAAATCTGATTACTCATTTCTAGTATTTTTCTATATTTATGATCATAAAATTTATACAAATTATGTAAATCTATACATCAATAGAAAGGAAATTTATTCAGCTGTATGATGATACAACTTTTATATTCTTAGCAATAATAGATTTTGTGCTATAAATTATGTAAAAGGTTCCTGAAACAAGGGGACTAGGGTTTGAGTGATAAATTTATATGCGGAGGGGTGAAACTGAAAGGGTTAATTTAAGTTAACATGTCATATAGATTTTCAAAATTGTCAATAAAAAATATTTAACAAAAAGATGTTTTAAAAATTACTAAACAGTAAAACTAAATCAGTTCTAGAAAGAAAAAAATATTAATTTTTTTTTCATAATCTTTTTCTGTAATAAAAGGCATAAATTGCAATTAAATACAATACTGTATATATGGGAATCATTAATTTTCAGGGCGCAGAGAATATACTAAATAAATCTCTTACACCTTTTTAAATATGATGAAATCTTTAATAACATTTTTTCATAACAAACTTCAATTTATCATTCAGATTAGAATGATGATATTTTACATTCTTAAACTTGCTGTTGTAAAAAATGATTCGCAATTATATAAATTACTTCCATTTTTAAAAATTGATATAAATCTAAGATGAACTATAAACGCTTATAACAGCGAGTTAAATATAAAACTTTTCATTGACATATTCAAACGGCCGTTTGTGACTATGCACATGGTCGACTCTAATGGCCTAAGTTCTTATTATAACATTCCAAAAACCCACCAGTTTTGCTGAAGCTTCTCAAGACCTTCATAAAAGGCCCTGGACTCGTTAACAATCGCCAGCCACAGCTGCCGCAAACTGGCAAACTCCGTTATGTTTTCTGGATCAAATCTGGCAACAGTGTTGATGAGTTGCTCCCCAGTAGACACCAAGTCCTTCAGTTGCACTCGGGGGACTGCCAGGTTGCCCTGCTGGAAGGAGGTCTGGAAAAATTTGGATACTTGGATTGTTTATCAGAGATATACTTCTTTGGCAACATCATTTCATACTAAGGCACTTCCCCCAATTTTGAGGGGTAGCCAACATCAAACAAATGAAACAAAAAGGGGACCTTTCCTCTGTTCCTCCCAGCCTGACAAGGGACTCAACCGAGTTCAGCTGGTACTGCTAGGGTGCCACAGCCCACCCTCCCCTGTTATCCACCACAGATGAAGCTTCATAACGCTGAATCCCCTACTGCTGCTACCTCCGCGGTCATCCAAGGCGACCGGAGGAAGCAGCATGGCCTACCGGAACTGAGTCACAATCGCTCGCCATTCATTCCTATTTCTAGCACGCTCTTTTGCCTCTCTCACATCTATCCTCCTATCACCCAGAGCTTTCTTCACTCCATTCATCCACCCAAACCTTGGCCTTCCTCTTGTACTTCTCCAAATCTCTGTTTGTATAATATACTTTGTTTGTAAATGTATGAGCTGGAATAAGGATGACTGGCAATCAAAGCATCCAATACAAAATTTGTGATTATTGTTATTAGCTAAAGGTATCATTTGAAAGTTGAGTCCAATACAAACTGACCGGAAGCAAAATTTTTAAAACGTACGTGTGTTTTACGTACAAAGTAGGTCCCTCGGGTTACAAAGACGATACAGTAAGTTCCTATGGTGTGTTTTAACAAGAGTTTTCATACAAGTCAGAACACACCTAAATACAGTACCCTACATTACTGTGCGTATGCACTACGGCCACTCACTCATGCTAATGCAATAGTATAATCAAAATCTATGACAAAAACACACTTGATGACATGGGACTGAAATAGAGGACAATAATATAAAATGATAGAGTATAATGAAACAACAACAAAAATATTTCAAGGAAACTGTGTTTTATCCACGAAAAGTTGCAAGAGAAGGAAACTGTGTTTTATCCACGAAAAGTTGCAAGTCGAAACTGTTGTAAACTGATGACTTACTGTATTCTGTAATTTATACTATAAAAATGTATCATCATTCCTTTTAAAGACTTCCCCACAAGCTAATACATATACTGTGAACAGCATGATAATATAAAACTACCAAATAAATATCTAATTCTCTTGCTTGAGGGTACACTCGGGCACACTATTCTATCTTATTTCTCTTGCTCTTGTTTTGCAAAAGTTTTTATAGTTTATATAGGAAATATTCATTTTAATGTTATTACTGTTCTTAAATTATTCTATTTTCCTTGTTTCTTTTCCTCACTGGGCTAATTTCCTTGTTGGAGCCCCTGGGCTTATATCATCCTGCTTTTCCAACTAGGGTTGTAGCTTAGCTAGTAATAATAATAATAATAATAATAATAATAATAATAATATCCATCATTATGTCCCAGACATCTCATTAAACACTGGACAAACCTAATATTGTTGACCAGTATTACAAAGGCTGAATATAACAGATTATTACCAGGGCATTGACCAGGGTGCCTGCTAGCGGTGACTGCAGATTAGGGGGCTCTGGATGGGTAGAGAGATAACAGGCGAGGGCCACAAGGGAACTCCGATTGGCACTCCTTTCGCACGTGGAGTTGCCGACGACCATCCAATCCATGGGAAGACCTCCCTGTAAGAGAAGAAACTTTCAATTACATAGAATTTAATAAGTTTAACAAAATGAGGTCAGTTTCCTTTTATTTCATTTAATCAAAGCAAACAATAATTAGCAATACTGCTTGCATAATCTTGGTGTGCTTTGTACCTTGCCGGTTTACTTGAAGCTCTGAATAATCCCGAGAATAATCAGCATTTATTTTTAATCACAGTTATGATACTTAGGAATAAGCAGTTCCCATACATACTGTGCATACGTAAAATATATAGAATACGTATAAACGGGAACAAACGGATCAATGAAAAAACAAGCATTAGAAAAGGGAATGCTTCATTTTGAAGGATGTTTGATAATCTTTAAAAAATAAAAAATTTTAAAAAGTAATTAGTATTTTTCCTAACTATAGAAACCAGAATCCTTTAGGAGTATTATTTCAGCATAGTTGGAAACTCAGCTGTTAAGATTTACAAAGAGGCATTGGGAGTTACTGCCAAGTTGGGGATTAAGCCGAATGCAGGTAGTGGATAAAGCAGACTCAGTATCTACTTTGACTTTGAGCCTAGGACTTGCTTAATGGTAGGGGCAGGAAATGTAACTTGAAGGACTCTGTTTTTGAGAAAATGAACAAAAAAGCAATAGGCTATGTGAAGAGTTTGCTTCCCTCTTACTTCTTTATACTTTCTTTTGTCCAACTTGATCATAACTTAGTCTAGGTACCCTCTAATATCCATTTTCATCTGAATAAACCGGATTTACTCCTTCCGTTTTCTTTTTACCAAGATTGTGGGTAGACTGCGGTAAACAGATAGGTCCATTATACCTCTCGTTAAGCTCTTCATCACGTCACAACTGCAAAGGTCCGAGGCAAACGACATACGCCATGCATACGTTGGTTCTTTAAGCAAAATTCCTTGAGCAAAGAGTCTTGAGATAAAAAACTTTCTTTGGATTAGTTATAAATACAAATTAATTTTAAAACGCTGTGATTTGGTCCTCAACAGATATGTACTTTAGTCGTTTAATAGAAATAGAAGACTCATCCTAAGGATATTGGATGTTCTTATAACCAATTGACTGGTTTACTTTCCTGGAACACCAACCCATTTGGTCCTGTGTACAAGTGATAGCGATGACTTCCATAAACCTCCCAACGACCTAGGCATGGAGATGTGGCACGTGTTAGGCTATTTCCCTACCGGGGACTGGTAGACAGTCAAGGAAAAACATATGTCCGTGTGAAAGATATGATGTCAGAAAGTTTACAAGTTGAACAGGCTGACATGTCTCTCTTTATAGTTTATGTATGAAATTTCTATTATAATGTTGGTACTGTTCTTAAAGTGTTTTATTTTAATTGTTCAATACTTCTCTTGTGATTTATTTAATTCCTTATTTCCTTTCCTTACAGGGCTATTTTTCCTTGTTGGGGCCTTAGGGCTTATAGCATCCTGCTTTTCAAACTAGGGTAATAGCTTTGCTAGTAGTAGTAATAATAATAATAATATATTTGGTCACCTCCCCTTTGTTAAAAGAAGTTGTTTAGCTGCATCCACCGTCCAAACCAGCAAATAATGCTGTGACTGCTTCGCCTCAAGCAAGAGAAAGAAAATAGAGATAGAAGGCCATTTCATCATTCTTCTTACACTAATATTGGCTTGGTGGTAGTTACTCAACATATGACAAGTGACATCTCATCTAAGATGGCGGTCGAGACATAAGTCTCGAGTCTCTGTGACTAATTGCTTTTCATCTTTGAGACAGGAAATCTAACGTTGGCAATCATAGGGGAATGTTAATAACTAAACCCAAAGGTTGACCGAGAGTCAAACGGCCATCACTCTCACTCGACCGCTCACTGGTGTTGACCGATCGAGCAGTCAGAGAGGAGGGTACCAGGAGTAGGAGAAAGAAGTCGGAATTTCTTCGACCTAGAGGAAGACCCTAAAGGCAAAGAATCCCTCTTAAGACTACTACTTCCTCCTCCTACCATACTGCTCCTACTGGGAGGATGGCCACTCTCTACACTCTGTGCAGGAGTGTCTTCTGCATGAAGGGCAATGACAGGGAGGGTCCATGTCCTCCCGGAACATGAAAGGACCACAGGAGCAGCCCACCTCACCTAAGTAACCTCCCATGTCATGCACCCTCAGTACACTCGCACAGCAATCTGCAAAGAAAAAAGGAAGATTTAAATTTTTGCCAGCCAGTTGGGAACATGGATAGATGTCCGTCTTCTACTACGGCTCAGATCAAAGTGAAGAAGTTACGAGTGAGCAGGGGAGGGGGTTTGCTCCTCCCCGCTACCACTGGTAACAATCGAAACAGTTGTTTACACCTCATTAAAGGTTTAATAGGTGTATGCCAGCTTGCGCTGAGTTTTCCTATGTAAAGAACATAAGGTTTGTATTCTGTGTGGGAACAATTCCTATTAAACATATATGAAATATATTAAACAGACTAACCAGGCTACCAGAAACTACAGCATCTACAAGGACACTTTCAAACTACGACCAAAGCAAGGTCTTACCGTGACGGATGAAACGATAAACTCCGTCAGTTCCTGTAGGAGAAAGTCAGCGGTGCCTTTAGGATCCTTCTGCAGGAGTACCACTGGTAGGCTGTCTTCAGGTAAACCTACAAACTTTATCAAGGATGGTGGTCCTATCATAAAAGAGAAAATCCATGCAACAACTGTGATATTCTATGAGACAAATTCAACAGGAAACACTTGCTTTATAATGAACTTTGCCAAATCAGAAAAAAAAAACAGTACAGTGATCTTTTAAATATAAAACTATAGGTTTAATCCTGTCTCTATTCTAATGGTAGTCTAGCGACCTTTGACGAGACACATTCTACAGATCCAAATATTTAGCACTGCAACGAAAGACTGCAGTTCTTACAACCAGTCAAGTTGAATAGATAGATGAGGTAACTAAAGTCCAAAACTGTTTGCTCTATCATTTCCTTATCTGCTTACCATATAATGTACATTTATACTTATTGCATATTGGTGTACAACAGATACCAAAGTTTACTAGTTCTTCTTATACAAACATTCTCTTTATCTCTCCATACCATTTAAGAGTTCGATGATGGCCCGTCCCGTGGCTTCCGCGTGGTACATGAAGAACTGGATCTGCGAATACAGTGACTGGGTGCTGGGGAACTTGTCAAACCAGCGCAGGGTCCCTTCCACCGTACCTGCCATGACACTGTTCGGAAGAGTGAATCAGATATTGTATAATAAATCATGTATCCTGATTAAAGAAAATACTTATAGATGAACTGATATTCTCCTTTCTATAATAATGCCAAGAATTTTACAGATGTTTGTGAAGGCCAAAAGATCTTTTCGTAAGTGGATGACTGTACAAGCATCTGAGCTATTTCAAGCATATTACATTTAAAATTTAATGATAAGGATCAGACATTCCCTTTGAAAATAACACTATAGGAAAGGATCAACATGCATTAGAAATAATACTGTATCAGCATAGATGAAAACAGACATACTGAAGGACATTAGACAACTTGAGGCATACCTGTAAATTTGACTCTCATTTAGAGAGGGAGCAGAAAAAGATTTACGCATCTCTTCCATGAATGCGAAGGCCACGTGCGTCGTCTCATCCACGAACTTAGGATCGACCTGGATCAATGCAGAAAAGACGTTCTTCGCTAGATGCATCGAGTCGCTTACGTTGATGCGTCCAGGAACCATGTTCTCGACCTTTGGACCGTGAAGGAAAACGGAAAACATTACGATAAAATATTGGATTGCTTTTATCAATTTGGGCTGTACAGTCCAGGGCTAGTACCTGTGAGACCATTCAGTGGCCAAGTAAAGTATAAATAGGGGGGAAAACCAAGCAATTGCACTAAGACATAAAAGTAAAAAGTAAGTTAGCAGTATTTATACCTTTGAAATGGTGCTTTAAGGAGCATTTCACGGAGCGACACAGGTTGAGCCAAGAAAGCGTATCTTTTAATCAGTTTGTATTATTCCTAATTATAAAAAACCTGAGACCTCATCGAAGTTCTTAACGAGGTAAAAACAGCTACCTGCCGGGTGGTAAGGCGGCTCCACTCACCCGACAAGTAGAACTACCTTCGCTTTGGGCTTTAACCCAAGACTTCTGGGGTGGTATCTTAAAGGAATCAGGTTTGTGTCATTAGGAACTAGAGGGGCACTCAGTAGAGCGCAGACCTCTGCCGTGGCAGCTTATTTCTTGACCTTGACCTTTGACCTTAACATGTATTAATTGGTATGGATTTTCATAGTCAAATATGAACCAAGTTTAAAATCTCTGTGACAACGATGTCCAAACTTATGATTCATCATGTGAATTGGACATTTTGCTTGACCTTGACCTTGACCTTGACCTTCCAAAATTTATTCATTTGCAAATTTTTACATAACAATTAATCCCTGCAAATTTCATATCTCTACGGTTAAGATTGTGGCAAGCTGTTCACAAACAAACACACACAAATAAACACACAAACATGGGGTTAAACATAGGCTCCTTCCAAATTTGTTGGCGAAGGTAAAAAATACAAGTTGATTAAAAAATTTGTGATTTGTTTCTATACATAATATACTTTTAATAGGAGACACAACCTTGGGAGGTATGAAAGTCCCTACTAACCAAATTAGGATAGCATGAAACAACTCCTACAGTTGCCAAGGCTAACTTACCAGATCCCGCATGCTTTGCGATAGCTTCGGATCAAAAGTAGACACTTCTTGAGAAATCCTTGTGCCATTCTCGCACAAAAACTCTTCGTATCTCTTGACGCTTTCCTTAATGTCCTCTAGATCGGCCCAAGACTCCGGCAGATTGTAAACATCGGAAGAGGGATAAAATTTGGTTAGAGTTATTGGCCCGCAGGGATACATCATCCAATCGTGCGTCTCGTTGACCAGCAAGGCGTAAGCATCCTGCAGAGGATAAGCAGTTTATTTGAGGAACCTGGACATGGATAATAATACAAAATATTATTTCCAAATGTTAAAGATCATACATTTCAAGAAAGACGACCTCACTTTGAAGGTGACTTGTGAATTGGTTAGACGAGTCACTCGTCTATAAAGGTTGAATACTTCATAAGTAGACTTTTAATAGCCTAATTTTGCATTAGCTTTCTATGACTCGGTCAGTGCGATTCTCCCCTCCATACTGTATATCAATGAATTCTAAACGTACCTCTGGTACTCCATTCAAAGTCCACAGGTAGGGAATAGCCAGGATTCGAGGCACGACATCTAAGCTTTTCTGAAAAAGGCTGTAAGTATAGGGAAGCTCTTCCTCGAACCATTCCTGCAAGGAACTCCTACCTGAAATAAAATAATGAACTTTGGTCAAAGGATGGCAAAATGAAATACAAATACTTATCAATGGTGTACAAACGTTTTTTCTATCAATGCATTTAATGCAAAGTAAAGTTCCAATAGAATTTCTATAGAAAATAGTTCTAAATGTTCTATAAAAACGCAAGTGAAATTAAAGGTTCAGCATTATGAATGACCAATATTAGTTTGGTTTCTTCACTTTATCACCATTCACTTTGATGTAAAATTTTCTTCATCAGATGTGGTACGTAAAAATTTTCACAAAGGGACACCGTTTACTTTGGTGTAAAATTTTCTTCATCAGATGTAGTACGTAAAAATGTTCACAAAGGGACAGTTTTAAATGAGAAACAACAGATTTTATGCAGTACAGGAATAATTTGTCAAGCTTTTAAAATCAATGATTAGAGAAGGCATTTTCAACCATGCTGGGACCATGGAAGGTCCACCTAGATGCCAATCATAGCTCACTAGGACAGTAAGATTCTGGTCACTAGTGAAAACTATCTGGCAGCGAGCGGGACTCAAACTTTCAATAAAGGGATTGCGAGTCACAGATGTTTCCATTAGGGCCATTATATCCCTAAGACATTTATAAACCAATGGTTTTGTAACAGACATATTTACCCTTTTTATATTAGCCAGATCCATTTAATGAGATGCAAATGGTAATTCAAATTAACGTAACTTAAAAAACTCAAACTTCTCAATGTCTGAAATCTAGAAATCTCCATCTTCGTACATTTCTCGTCGAACTTACTCTGGATTCGAAGAATAATGTCGTTCACTGCGCTCAGTAACCCCAGGAGTTGCGGTACAGGACCCGGAACCTCTATTGTGGGGCTTTCCAGCATTTCCATGACTGATAGCACACCATCATAACTGTAAAAGAAAACGTGTTCGTAAAAATTCCATTTCTATATTAAATTGGATGTGTCTTTGAAATTCTCCATGCTCTGTATAGAAAGGTTGAAAAAGCATTTCATCGCTTTCAACTGAATGCTTTTTCAACCTTTCTATACAGAGCATGGAGAATTTCAAAGACATATCAAATTTAAAATAGTAAAGGAAAACATTTTTATTCCATCTACGGTTTATTTAACTTTTTTATCATTACTGTATAAGGACAAAATTTCATTAATAAATTCAACAAAATAATACTGAATCGGTGGATATTCTTACACGTTACTTGGGATCACTTGGAATAATATTTTGGACAGATGGTCACTAAAGCGAAGGTCTTGAAGCTGCCACGGAGACTTCACGACGTGCAGAATTTGCAGCGCCGTGTCTAAAATGGATGCAACCACATCTGCAAGAATATAATTTGCATATTAATTTCCTTATAAGAATTTATATAATCCTTAAGATATTAAGAAATAGAGAAAGTCCTTGACTTTAAAATCTAATAGATTCACAGAAGCTGTTCGTAAGTCGAACTTTGTTAAACTTTGGTCTACAGTAAGCTTTATCTAACTCATGCTTACGAATTTCAGTGGCAAAAGTCAACTAATATTCCCATTTCATGTTGCAAAGGTCTTGCTTACAGCATCAAATCATATAATATTGTTTTATCAGAGTATATCATTATGAATTTTTTATATATCCGAGATTCATGATTTCAGTTCAATTTGTTTGTATCTGAATGTTTCTAGTTGAATGTTAGAAAGTTGAAGACCTTCTTTATGCAACCATCAGGGCCTTGTTTATGCAACCATCAGGGCCTTGTTTATGCAACCATCAGGGCCTTCTTTATGCAACCATCAGGGCCTTCTTTATGCAACCATCAGGGCCTTCTTTATGCACCCATCAGGGCTTTCTTTATGCAACCATCTTAAGCCATATACAAAATATTTTAATGGATTTTACAAAAAACAACAATCACATCTTACCAGATAAGACAACTACCGGTTGCCCTCGTAACAGGACAACCAAGTCTTGAGATATTACATCTGAATGGAGGGCATTTTCCCTTTCCAGTTCGGCCAGACTACTTTGGGCTAGAGTGACGCAGATCCGTGTACTGTTAAGATGATAATGCAAAGTTCTTGATTACATAAAAAGCTAATTTCATACAGAAAAACAATGATTATATTTCAAGGTCTTTACTGTACTTGATTATTTGAAGATTCAAGCTCGTACCTTTAAACATATTTACCATATCTCAGTTTTCAAAAATTCTTTAAACAATATAGAATCTTTTGCTCTTGAGCAAAATGTAATGACTAGATTTAGACTGACATTACATATTTTGCAAAATAAGAAAATGTTGAACGGTTTTTGCAAATCACTATTTACTTTGTTTTCACAATGATTCGATAGATGTAGCTCTCTGCTCGTCTAAATGCTGTTATATCTTTGCATAAAATAATAATAATAATAATAATAATAATAATAATAATAATAATAACAATAATAATAATAACAATAATAATAATAATAATTAATAATAAATAATAATTACAACACTAGGTCTACTGTATACTAATATTGGAAATGAACACGCATTAACATCAATAACATAGAAAAAAAAAATCAAATCAAAGTCTAAAATTCTCGGGTGTGAGGCAAGAACAATACCACCAACTACAAATGTTATAAAACCTAGAGTCGTCTGTACGTACAATTGCCGTACACATGCAAGGTTTATTTCCCAACCAATTAGCATGTAGTCCTACAAGAGCCAAAAACTAAATTAATCAATTTACTAATGATTAAATGAATTTTCATGGAGAGACAACAAATCCACTATACATCCAGAACTGAGGAGTATGGTATCCTGTGCAGTAAACGGCTCCTCACCTATCCTCCTCCTTAGATTCCTAGACTGGGTTAAGTCTGTTTGGTGTGCAGATATCTATGGTTATCATAGGATACGTCCCCGATTATACACGATATCTTCGGATAGTCGTTCCGGGGGTTAGAACCCCGTGATAAATGACGGTAATTCTCTTGTAATATCATTCGCAGAAGTATTATACAGTAGGAAGCAGCCGGAAGAAACTTGCATCAGGACGACATGGCTCGGGCCCAAATATAGATTTTTCCTACGTCAAAATCCCTTTAATAGTTCTTATTTTCTAAATATAAATATATCTATACACCCTATACGTATGATTGTCTTTTTTTCCCTTCTCTATCCATATTACGTCCTTCGTATCTAATTTTGCTCTCAAATAAAAAAGTAATCTCCTTTCTCATTGCTCTTCCATTCTAATTCATCATCATCATTATTACTTGCTAAGCTACAACCCTAGTTGGAAATGCAGGATGCTATACTGTACGCCCAAGGGCCCCAACAGGGAAAATAGCCCAGTGAAGTTTTTTTTCCTAGGTTACAATACCCTGTAATACACTACAATAATACCGGCCATGGTACAGAGGCTATGGCACTACCCAAGACTAGAGAATAATGGTTTGATTTTGGAGTGTCCTTCTCCTAGAAGAGCTGCTTACCATAGCTAAAGAGTCTCTTCTAACCTTACAAAGAGGAAAGTGGCCACTGAACAATTACAGAGACGGGATCCAGGTATTTTTGTAGTGAATTACATGGCAATGTAACCTAGGAAAAAAACTACTGTTTCTTATAGAAAAAATTACGATCTCTTAAAAAATGACACTCGTTTCCGTCGCAAATGAATAGTTTCAGAAATATATATACATCTATATCGGGGACCCCCAGTGGGAACTCGGGGTTTTGGATGGGGAAAACATACTGGGGAAACAAAATATAATTGTTTTCCTATAGTAAATAACATGAATTAAGCGAATTTGATGGTCATTTCAATCGGAAACAAACAGATCGAATCAATTCGGATAACTTTGAGATGCACGGAGTCACTTCTCTTACGAACGAACGATAACATTAGCAACGTTACCAATAATACACAGTGTTACCAACGTTGACGTATGTGAACCAGAGTTACCAACGGCACGTTGACATTACTAAAGATAGTAATAATAGATATTTCCATATATTAAATAATTTCTCCATATAAGTTTTACTCAATATATACAGTGAACCCTCGCTACTTCGCGGTTCGACCATCGCGGATTCACCACTTCGCGGATTTTTTCCATAACCCATATATATACAGTAATATATATATATATATGTATGCATGTATTTATGTATATATGTAGGTATGTATATGTGTATACATATAAATATATATATATATATATATATATATATATATATATATATATATACAAACACACACACACATATATATATATATATATATATATATATATATATATATATATATATATATATATATATATATCTAAAGTAGGAAGATGTGATGTAGTTCTAAGGGAAAAGTATGGGAAATATGTCTGGGTAATAAGCAAAGCTCTACCTCCAGTTTGTTTCTACATTATGATCAGAGATAAATGTAAACAAAACATTGGTTGCCATTTTTTATCGTGCTTTTTAGCATGTTTAGGAAATGCATGATATAAAATCACCTTTACTATTTGTGCCTGTTTTAGTTTAGGGTACTGTAGTACATGCATTAAATGTTCTGTACATTAAAGGGTAGTTTGTTAACAGTACTACGTACAAGGGAAGGTTTTAAAAGTCTGAATATACATGTTGAATAAATAGGTAAATATGGTGTCACTACTTCGCGGATTTTCACCTATCGCGGCCGCGACTGGAACCTATCTACCGCGATAAACGAGGGTTCACTGTAAAATGTACAAAAAGGGCACAGAACCTAACAAAGCCACCTAACCTAGCCTAGTAGTATGACAGGTCACAAAATAACATTTGATCTACATCGGACGTTGGCAGCACTGGTTACTATTTTTTCATGACACAATCTTTGTAACGGCGCCTCCAAAGTTTATCCAGATATACTGTTTTGCATTTTCCTCCGGTTATTATAATTTCAAGAAGGTAATGTATTGAGAAGAAAAGGCTTGTTTTACGTTTATATATCGATTCCCCAGTATGTTTTCCCCACCCAAAACCCCGAGTTCCCACTGGGGGTCCCCCATTATTGGAGGATATAGATGTATATTTATTTCTGAAACTATTAATTTGCGACGGGAACAAGTGTCATTTTCGAAGAGAGCGTAATTTTTTCTATTAAAAACAGTAGTTTTTTTCCTAGGTTACATTGCCATGTAATTCACTACAATGAAACCGGGATCCAATATAGTGCTGTCTGGCCAGTCAAAGAACCCAATAACTCTCCAGCGGTAGTATCTCAGCGGGTGGCTGGTGCCCTGGCCAACCTTACTACTTATGACCAACAATAGCTATATATTGAGCATAGAGAATTTCAATCATAATATAGTACCGAAATTAGTTAATCTAAACTAAACGAAAAGTAAGTCAGTCAATAATTGGGGAAAAAATAGGTTTCAATAGTTGAAAAATCAATGATCAACAATAAACACAATGGTAGATACAGTTGGAAAAATATTAAATGTTTATTTATTTGGCGATAACTCGAGAATATCAAAGTAATTAAACTGAAGTCTAACTTACAATAATTTTGTACAGGTTTTCCTCCATTTTTGTATTTAATATGCACTTAATTTTCGTTTTAATTGAAAAAAACACAAAACAAAGTCTTGACTTCATAGTTACAGAAAGTCTATATTCTCTGGAACAACAATTTCAGTCTTCTATTTTATTGTTAACTCTTTATCTTTAGAACGGCTCCTCATGTACTCGTGTTTTGGATTTCAAATTTGTACATTTATTTTCTTTCGTTTTAATTTCTTTTTATTTATTCTGTTTGTTTTTCTTTCTTTTTATCTATAGATGGTTGACGGAAGCTCTTAAGACTTGTTGTAATTAACAAAGATACATTTATTATCATACTCTCTTTTTTTATCAAATTGAAACTTTTTACTTTTTCTGTGTAACAAGAAAGTAGGATATAGTATTTAATTGTACCTTTTTATATATATATATATATATATATATATATATATATATATATATATATATATATATATATATATATATATATATATATATATATATATATATATATATATATATATATATATACTGTATATGTCTATCCTCAATTTCTTTACAAAAAATAAGATATTTCTATTATTATCATTACTTGCTAAGCCACAACCCTACTTGGAAAAGCAGGATGCTATAAGCCCAGGAGTCCCAACAAGGAAAATAGCCCAGTGAGGAAAGGAAAAAAAGTAATAAAATATGCATAAATTAATAAGTTAGATTAGACACTAGTACACTAGTAGTACTAAATATGGATACATATGAACCGGTAAATATTAGGGGGACAACTTTTGAAATAAAACAGATTATTCCCATTTCTAATCTAAAGTCTAAAGTCTTCATAATCTGCTGCACTAATATTATTATTATTATTATTATTATTATTATTATTATTATTATTATTATTAATTGCTAAGCTACAACCCTAGTTGGAAAAGCAGAATGCTATAAGACCAGGGGCCCCAACAGGGAAAAGAGCCCAGTAAGGATACGAAAAAAGGAAAAAATAAATATTTTAAGGACAGTAACATTTAAATAATTCCTACATAAACTATATATATTTTAACAAAACAAGAGGAAGAGAAATTAGATAGAATAGTATGCCCAAGTGTACCCTCAAGCAAGAGAACTCTAACCCAAGACAGTGGAAGACCATGGTACAGAAGCTATGGCACTACCCAAGACTAGAGAACAATGGTTTGATTTTGGAGTGTCCTTCTCCTAGAAGAGCTGCTTACCATAGCTATAGTCTCTCTTCTACCCTGACCAAGAGGAAAGTGGCCACTGAACTAAAAAGAATATAATGAGTTCTCTTACTAAACCTGTATCTGCTCTCATCCTCTTATCAAGATCACACTTCATTCCATAAGGGTTGTTGTGGCCTGATTGGTAACGTCTCTGTCTGGTGTTTGCCAGACGTGGGTTCGAGTCCCGCTCAGACTCGTTAATGCCGTTAGTGTCTGCAACCTTACCATCCTTGTGAGCTAAGGCTGGGGGGGAGCCTATAGGTCTATCTGCTAAGTCAACATCAGCCACGGCCTGGCCCTCCCTGGTCCTAGCTTGAATGGAGAGGAGGCTCGGCCGCTGATCATACAGTATAAAATATGGTCAGTCTCTAGGGCATTGTCCTGCTCGATAGGGCAATGTCATTGTCCCTTGTCTCTGCCATTCATGAGTGGCCTTTAAATTTTTTAACTGATTTGTAAACGGATTATAACAAACGGTTTAGAATATTGAAATGATTGACAGTGAAACTCACACGGTGCGTAGCAAATTCTTCGTGTCGGTGAACCCACGTTCGATTCCCTGGATCGCCTCCGAATCGCCCGCTGGTATTTCGCCCAAGTAATCGCCGACGGTTCCGACGACGGAGCGTTTCCGTCTCTCGGCTTCGCGTCCGAGCAGAGTGTAGAGAATTTTGTGGAGAACCGTCACCGTCATTTCTAATTCTTTCACGACAATTTGGGCGGTCGATGTTGAAAACGATTCCAGTAGCTATAAACAGGAAAACATGACTTAATATAGGCCTATAAGAACAAAATGTTAGCAAAAATTAATGTTAGATTAAAGCCTTACATAATGATAAATTTTAATTTCACAGGTCATTATGACTTACCTCCTGCAATGCCGTAGGGTCAGTCAAAGGCATTATCAGAGATTCGATCTCTCTAAGCTTTCCGACATTATATTCATCACCGCACAGATGTTTCTCAAATGTCTCCCATTCGGCCAGACTCATGTTTGGCCAGTTGGTCTCTCTACAGGTCCACTCCACCAGCTGGTTCTCCTGTACCAGTGTCTGTGAGTGATTGCAAGTGAAAAGTATATGCGTATGTCTCTAAGAATTGAATAAATTTACCTTATGAATATAATACTATACACCTATAAAGTGAAACATATTCAGGATAAAAAACGGATTTTGAGCAAAGCGAAAAATCTAATTTTGGGTAAGATAGCCATATCATCCTGATGGAAGGTTCCTATGAGTAGCTTTCAAATATCCCTTCGACAGCTACTCATAGGAACCTTCCATCAGGACGACATGGTTTGAGCCCAAAAATATCATATGATAATTATCAAAGTAATAAGTGTTCTTGTATTACATAAACTTTTCCTTCAACTTCTATCTTTGATGTCCAATTTATGTAAATATAATGAAAATAAGGGAATTTATGCCACATGG
The DNA here is from genome assembly GCF_036898095.1 of Palaemon carinicauda. Lineage (NCBI taxonomy): Eukaryota > Metazoa > Arthropoda > Malacostraca > Decapoda > Palaemonidae > Palaemon > Palaemon carinicauda. Next base: position 252,931 of record NW_027171082.1, read on the forward strand.
ATTAACTAATAGGAATAAGGTAACATTAAACTTCCACTGACCTTGGTTAGGGTGACGTTGGCGAATGCCTGCAAGACGTGCAAGGCGACAGACGAAGGAACGTCTCTGAACCACAGTGATGCACCTTCGGGAGAAAATAGTAAAAGAGAATTGAATTATTCCAATTTTGTTGTATGATTCAACTCTACAAATAAGATTTGACGACACAATAACAAACTTTCTGAGATCACTGTTGGAGCCCTTGTGCTTGTAGCATCCTGCTCCCCCAACCAGGGTTATAATTTGACTAATAATAATAAAAATAATAATAATAATAATAATTATTATTATTATAATAACAATAATAATAATAATTATTATTATAATAGCAATAATAATAATAATAGTAATAATAATAATAATAATAATAATAAAAACAATAATAATATTAATAAAATTAATTATAATAATAATAATAATAGTAATAATTATAATTATAATAATAATAATAATAATAATAATGATAATAATAATGATAATAATAATAATAATGATAATAATAATAAAACAATAATATTGATAAAATTAATTATAATAATAATAATAGTAATAATTATAATTATATCAATAATAATAATAATATTAATAATAATAATAATAATAATAATAATAATAATAATAAAATGTCTTACGTACTTTTGGTAACGTTCAGCGCCTTCGTTGCAAGATGCAAGGAAGCATGCGCCAGCGGAAGGATCCTTTCAAAATCTAACCGAGCGTCTGGCATCATGCGATCAGAAGCAACGGCCAGTGCCTCGCCGATGCTGAAATAACGAAATATAAAATTAGATTGTAAGAGAAATCCATGTGAAGCAATGTGTTCTATACATTGGTCTTCTTTTACAAAGCAAAAGTGGAAATCACAATAGGTATTACAAGCATGTAATATTTTCGAACAGGATTGTTAAGATGACTTCAGGAAGTTAACATTCTGATCTTCCTCGTGTATTTATGTGACAAAATCTCTAATCATGCAATTTTCTTTCACATGGAGGTCCAAGGCAGTTATATGGCCCCAGCTTCTAAAATTTTCTTGTTGGTCACCCAAGCGCAGACCAGAACCAGTGCCGTTTAATCCCACCTGTCACAATATCGGTATTGCAGAGAATGGGTTAATACAAGTACACAAAGGAAGAAAAACAAAAGAACATCGTCCATCAAATCATATCATCGTATCACCTTACCTCGTAAAATTCAAAGGTCCAGGAGCCAGAAGAGTTGGCAGCAACGACGTCGTCAACACGACGGCCGTGTGTAACTCGGGGATGTCCTCGATCGCTTTCGTGATTCCCATGAGCTGGGACTCCGTCTTATTGATGGCCTGAACACCCTTTGTCAGCAGGTCCATATAGGGATCAGAAATGAGCTGAAAGTACCAGATTCATTTTACCAATAGATGGCAGTGTCTTCCATATAAAAGAACATTGTATGCTCAATCTACTCATGCTAGGTAATCAGTAAATAGTTCACATCTCTGTCTGCATTTAGAATATCTTCACATGAGAAAATAAAACCAAATACTTATATCAGCCTCACCTTTTCAGAGGAAAGACTAATCATGGCCTTTGGCGCAAGAAGCATTTGAACTTCCCTAGAGCCGTCGAGTTCGGTAGGTTTAAAGAACTCCTCAGCCCAGTTGACGAGACTTGTGAGACTATTAAGGAAGAAAGTTTGATGTAATGTTGAGAAAACCAAGAGATGAATGACCTTATTACTATCTGAGGTGGTTAAGAATAAACTCATAGCAATGGGTTAACCATCTGACCTAAGGTAAACAATGAGTTGATTGAAGGACTATATTGATAACTCTGGATTAATCATATGACTAAACTGATGATAGGTCAGTCATAAAATTAAGATAGAGTAATAGCAATGGTATAATCATAGTATTATTTGATATTATGGCATGTTTATTTCTACACAATGAGAGGCTCTTCTATCAGCTATATCGCCTCACTGATTACGTTATTCACCGAGCAGAATTCTGTAAACAAGAAAATTATGAATTCACGACTATTACCTTTCAGCGTTCCATCCAGCCTCGTCAAGCGTTGACATGGCCGAGATCAAAGGCTGCGTAGCTACGTCGAGAGCATTAAGCATGGTAGCCAATGGAGCTAGTGCCTCGAGTCGTCCCAGAGAGGCTAGGAGTCCTCCAACCTCTTGGACCAGGGATTCTGCTTCATATCCTCCGATAGCTTTTAAAACATCAGAGACCTGTGTTGAGAGAACGGAGATGTATTTGCCACCGTTAGATTTACCCGCGAAGACTTCAATTCACTGCTAACGCACCAAAAGAGAACCAAGATCTGTTAGATTTACCCATAAAGACTTCATTTCACTAAAAATGCACTAAAATAAAACCAAAATCTATTAAATTTACCCATAAAGACTTCAATTCACTAAAAACCCACTAAAAGAGAACCCAAATCTATTAAAGTTACACATAAAGACTTCAATTCACTAAAAACGCACCAAAAATGAACCCAGATCTGTTAGATTTACCCGCGAAGACTTCAATTCACTGTAAACACACCAAAAACACCCAGATCTATTTAGGGCTAACCATACAGGTTCTGAACTTGTTTAAGGTGCCACACAGTAATTATTTTCAAACCTAATTATTCATATTGGGATACTTAACAGTGTTGGAAGGATAGATAAGATAAGAATCAACATCATGTAAATCATAACAAATCCCATTCATAGGTTTAAGAACAAGCTTAACATTAGCAAGACAGAAGACCAAATCTTTACCTTGTTGAACAGATTGGACGGATCCAAAGAACTGACGAAGACGCGGCTTATGTTTGCTATCTCGCTGCTATTGATTCTGCAGAGGCTGGTGGAGATGGTAGCGACGTCATCGCTAGTGGGAGCCACTAGGAACTGGCCTAGCTGGTCTGGCGAACATATCACAGTTTTAATATCCCGGTAACCTACTAAGGACATCACCTGAATGAAACAAGAAGAAAGGTCATTATTTAATTATAAGTAGATCAGGTATCGAGTGATTTGTGAAATCTGGGTGATATGGCTTGTTGCTTGGGCTAGGAGGGCCATTCAGCGATGGGGCGCAAGACTGCACAAGTAATGCATACAGTGCACCACGTGAAGTCCACTGACGGCACTAGCCCCTATGTGGTAAATATTGGATATAAACACCTAATGAATATCCTATGAACATTTTAATTATATTCTGTATTAGCAATACTTGGAAGAAATTAATTTGATATTATTATTATTATGCTGCTATTACCACTATCTTCGGTCTTTCGGATTAAACTAGACTTCTAGTTGAATACTACCAATGTGCTAAGCTTTTTCTTTCCCATCAATGTCCCTACATTAAGGAGTCGGTTGCCTGGTGTGCCCTCTCGAATGCGTTTCATCAACGGCATCCTCTTCCAACCAAACCTCTTCTCTCCCTATCATCCTTCACCTTATCTCGCCATCTAATTCTCTGCCTCCCTCTGGATCTTCTATTCCTAACAGGTTCCTCCCCACCATCCATTCTCAACACATGCTCACACCATCTCAGTCATGAAAATCTTATCACCTCTGTTATCTTTACTACACCTGTCATTCTTATGTCAATTTTCTAATCTTTCAAGCAGTGATATTCCTATAATCTCCCTCAGCATTCTCATCTTTGCTCTCAAGCTTTTCTTCCACTTTTCTTCTTAGAGGCCACGTTTCCAATCCATACATCAACACTTGTCTTATCACTGAGCTAAACACTAGAATCAAATACTGTACAGTGACTCCTCCTGGCATTGTCCAAGAACGAATACGAAGGGAACTTGATAAACTTCCTCCCGTAAAGTTTGGGTTGTGTTCGATGTGCTTCAACTTACCCTGGACATGTCGAGCCTTGACTCCAGGATGGCATCGACAACTTCGGCCTCAAATCCAAATCTGCTGGTTAAAATGACTTTCATGTCCGCTGGTGATCTGATGACGTCGGCAACGCGCAACCCATTTTCTGTAAGCATAAGTTAACTATAATACGGGATTTACTACTACTACTACTACTACTACTACTAATAATAATAATAATAATACAATGATTACTAGTGATTACTGAATGAGAAGAAAGAGAAAAGACTCACCCATGAGAGCTGTGAGATTAGGACTCGAGATAACATGAGTGAGATTAGCAAGTCTCCCGATGCTCGAAGGTAGCGAGGCAAACTGGGCTAACGTTCCATCGCTTTGGCTCTTTCCTGTGCTGTTCAGTAAAGTATTGACTCTGCAAATGCAAAAGATTTGGGAACATTATCTTAATTTAACTCATATTCATTTTCAGTCCTACATTCATGATTTCTATAATCAAATTTTCTATCGTCACTTGCTATTCCTCCCACAATTCACTAGATAGAGCTGATAAGTTTTGGATGTAAAATATGATGATCATAGCATATAAATGATGTGCCCAAAAGAGTAAACAAATTTGCATGAATTCACAACCTTCCGGAAATTCATGATTCGTGAGAGGAATGGAACGCTGTCCAAAGAGCCCACGAATTTGTATGAACTTACTACATCGTGTAAATCTTTTGGTTGAAATAATGTTTACTAAAGTAATAATACAACAATCCCCTGAAGCTTCCAACAGACTTGTGAATCACAAAAACATCTTTCCATCCTAAGGGCCCTTGCACACGGGCCAATTTTCAGTGGACTGTGGTTGCCACTGTTCTGTGGCAAAAAATGAAATGCACGTTTCTATGGAAGCCCGCGCACAAGCCAATTTTCAGTGGTGGGGTGTTTACACCGCTCCACTTTTTCGTGGCACCATAAAACTGTGGCAGCCACCGTCCACTGAAAAGTGTCTCTAAGATTCTACTCGCCACTTGTAAGACTTTGATTCAGTCGTAAAATATAAGATGATAGGTTCCTTCAACACTCAAGAGGTCACCCTTGATAGCTACTCTCCAGGGAGTTTTCCTCTACTAAAGATACAACTTTGAGATTAATATAGTTGGGTTTACTATCTCACATCCTACTCCAGACTTCCTAATGTGTCACTAAGGTCTTAGAAATGTTCTCTATATATTTTGCTCATCCTATAAATAAGACAAACATAAAAAATTATCCTTGTCAATGTATAAGGATATAAAAATAACTCTTTCCACTTTATGGAAGGTCTACCATCTTGTTTTGATCCAGTAACTACAAACAAACCTAATCATTGACAGCAAATTTCCTCAAATAACAAATTCTAGAACAGGATTAAACTCACGTGGCTCCAGGGTATGAGTCTAGCAGGTCATCGTTCGCCTTCTGCTGGCATTCGTTATTCAAGTTGCACACGTAAGATTGCAAGATCGCTAGCGGCTGCTGGCTGGAGACTATTCTGGGCTTGAAGTAACCTTAGGTCAAGCAAAGAGAAAAGAGGTCAGGTGAATCTTAGGTTTTTTTAAAAGTGAAATTATTATAATGACAATTATGAAGGGAATAAGTACGTCACGTGTGGGTTTTCGTTCCGATAGATTTATATCATGTTGCATGCTGGTCACAAATCTATTGTAGTGGAGTTTTCTGAGCAATATTCAATGTTTAGCCTTAACTATTCCACCTAGATAAGTCAAATTCTGCTTAATAATCTCATAATGCTATTCTGAGCGGCTCTCTTCTGTTACTCATCTAATCAAAAGCATAAAAATGTGAAGAAATATTGTTAAAATACCCTATTCCACCTAGAAACTTAAAATTCTGCTTAATAATCTCATAATGCTATTCTGGGTACCTCATCTGATAAAATATAAGATATTAATATGAAAAAAGTATTGTTAAAATATCTGACATAATGAAAACTAAAAATTTCTTTTTCAAGGGAGACTGAAATAAATGTCAGAATATCAAACTTAAGCAAAGAGGACAACTTACAAGCGCTCTGGAGCTGCGGAGGAACTGTCGACTTCAGTCCGGCCAGGAGAGCGAAGGGGAGAGCAGCCACCAAGATGATGCTCAGAAGCCAGGGCTGGAAAGGTAAGTGTAAATACAATAAAAGGATTAAATGAAGATTATTACTATTATTATTAACACTAGCTAAGCTACAACCCTAGTTGGAAAAGCAGGATTCCATAACCCCAAGGGCTCCAACAATGAAAAATAGCAAAGCTAGGAAAGGAAATACAGAAAATGATAGTATAGTGTACTTGAGTTTACCCTCAAGCAAGAGAACTCTAACCCAAGGCAGTGAAAGACCAGGGTGCAGAGGTTATGGCATTACCCAAGACTAGAGAACAATGATTTGATTTCAGAGTGTCCTTCTCCTAGAAGAGCTGCTTTCCATAGCTAAAGAGTCTCTTCTACCCTTACCAGGAGTAAAGTAGTCACAGAACATTTACATTGTAGTAGTTAACCCCTTGAGGGAAGAGCTGTTTGGTTAGCTTAGTGTTGTCAGGTGTATGAGGAAAGAAGAGAATGTGTAAAGAATACGCCAGGAAGTTACTCGGAAATGTGGCGTTCAGATTCTAGCATATAGACTGCGGCGGTTTGGACATATAATAAAAATGGGAGAAAACCAGTCAGAAAGTATCAGATATTGAAAGCAGCAGGGTGGAAGGTAGTACAAAGGATTACAAAAGCACTGTGAATAGGCACGGATGGAAACCTGGATCTCGGGGGAAGGAGATTTGAGTGAAGTGGACAAGTCTCCCACGACTGCTGTATCGCAGTTGTAAAGGGTTGAGATTCTGTAGATCAGAGCTGTTGCCATATTTCATTAAGCCTGTTCTTTGTCAAATGGGGGAAAGTATGATAATCTGGTGGAGATGGAATTTTAAATTTTATATTTTTGACTGGATTAGCAATAATGACTGACTACCTTTAAGGGTGCCAAGGCAACGCGGACCTGGGAGGTTAAAGGCAATTGAATCTATAGCCAAAGGGACTGCAAAGACCAGGAAGAAATACCTACAGTGAACCACGTTAGGCGCACTATCGACACTACGTCCATACGGGGCCAAAACGCTTTGACGTTATACTATTAAAAAATAATGAAAAATCAAACCAAGGACTCTTCAAATGAAGGTAAGGGCGATGCCAACTGATCTACCGGAGGCCGCGAAAGAATTCGGCAGATATAACCGTCCCGAGTTTGATCCCATTGAGAGGTAGAGATCTGATTTTCAATCATGATAATAACTAGAACAAGCAATCGCTAGAGCACATACCTTCACCTATATCATGCTGTATATCACAAGATAGGCAATTGAATTATGCATATTTTGACATTAGTTTCATGCCAATCGGATAACAATTGATCACAATATAGCAAAACTACTTTTTGACTTTTTCATTACCTTGACCTTTGACCCACTCATGTTGTACACCACAAGATAGGCAATTGAATTATGCACATTTATGCCAATAGGTTAAAAATTTACCACGATATAGCAAAAAAATTTTTTTACCTTTTCATGACCTTGATGTTCAACCACATCACTCCCAAAATCATCCCTTCAAATTTCATGATATTCAGTCAAATAGTTTTTGAGTTATGCGAATTACAAACAAACATACAAACATAAATAAATAGATACACGTCAAGCAAAACATAACCTTCTGGCGTAACTTACCCACTGTCTCAGGTACTGGAGGTAATGCCGCCAAAACAGGCATCTCAGCTGCGTCAAGACGCCGCCGGCCATGACGTCACGTCGCCTTTCCCTCTGGAAGAAGAAGAAACAAAACAACTACAGTACTTTTACTTGGAACAATTTGTGTTCGTAAATCTGAAAGTTCGTAAATAGGATGTTCGTACCTTAAGGACTGTCTGTACCACTAGAAGAAGAGATGAAAAGAGGGGCCGTTGCAAAGGCTATGCCTCACCCTAAACCTGATTTGAACAGGTAGAGACAATATTTCAGTTTTCAAATTATTTATTAGGGACATTATAAAAGCCGTAATGGCATCCAGATCTTCTGAGGGTATTTCTATGTGAGCTTAGGAAAAAAAAAAAAATATATATATATATATATATATATATATATATATATATATATGTGTGTGTGTATATATATATATATATATATATATATATATATATATATATATATATATATATATATATATATATATATATATATATATATATATATATACACATGCACACAGGATCACTCACAGCAAATTAACCTAGTATTGCTGGGCCTGACTTGTAGAGCTTTGCTGATCATGGCGATACACAGACTCTTTCACCACATTAAGGTATCCACACTCAGAAAGGGTTAATATATATATATATATATATATATATATATATATATATATATATATATATATACATATATATATACATATATATATATATATATATATATATATATATATATATATATATATATATATAGATATATATATATAGATAGATAGATAGATACATAAATAGATAGATAGATAGATAGATGGATAGAGAGATACAATGGCACAAGAATCTTTTGTAAAGAAACATTACTTGGTTTTGTAACCTTTTCATGTAATGGTATGTTATTTATAAAAGTAAACATTAGAACGTTAAATGAACGGCTTATGTTATTTTCAACACAAATGACCAATCCAAAGATTAATAAAAGAGCAGGTTGTTATTTTCACCAACTGAATTCTAATGCTTGTAATTCAACATGGCTTCCAAAATGACGTCCAAAATGGCGTCCAAGATGGCCGACCATTCTTGATCATTATCTCACTTTGCTACTTGATATATATTTTTTTTTTAGTTATAGATCTTGAAATTAGGAATATTGATTAATCTTAGACCTTAATTAATCAAAATAATGAATGAGTATGCCTTAAAATCTAGAGAAAACTAGATCTATTTTCTTAAGGGTCGACATAACGTCTCCTCATATCTGCGTTACATATAACATCAATATTTTATCTTTACTGAAAGGACAATTTTAATCATATAATACTTATGGTCACAATGCACTGCTAATTATAAATAAATAATATATATATATATATATATATATATATATATATATATATATATATATATATATATATATATATATATATATATATATATATATATATTTATAACCACAAAATTTAAGAAACTATAAAACCATAAAAGTAAAAATATGATAACATCTACTATCATGAATTCACTTTGTTCTTACAGAAGACCATTATAAGTTTCAGCGGGTCACTCATACCTTTTAAAGAATAGCAAATCGATATTTAGTCTCTTTGCATTGCACCCTTGGAGTGCAGCAAGCTATAGTTCTTATTGACCAGCCTTGAAATGGCATTGTATGACCTTTTGTAAACTGACAAGGCAGAGTTGTACATCACATGACATTGAATATCTGGTGTATCATTAACGCCAATCCAAACTTTACCCCCTTCTATAACTCAGCTAGGGCTTTGCAGTGTTTTGTATGTTTACCATTGTATCATTTAATTGCAGTTTATATTTTATCTTTTACTACAATATACATTCTGTAAATGCTATAGATTCCAGAATCCACTTTTGTTTGAGGGTACGGTATACCGTGATATGACTGTACTTACATCTAGACGGCGATATGCAAAGTATAGATCGCACCGTTTAGCACGATACAGTGGACGGCTTATGCTGTATGAATGATCCACAATTCTCAAGCAATTTCTTTAACTTGTTTAAATTATGAACATAAATACCATACCCTGTAAAAATATATTTGCCTTCAGGACCCCTCCATGGTGACAAAGGCTAATTTGAGACTTGCCTCTACACAGGCGGCGATTCCCCAGGAACGGGCCCACAATTCTCAAGTAATTTCTTTATCTTGTTCAAATTATAAACATAAATACTATACCCTGTAAAAATATAATTGCCTTCAGGACCCCTCCATGGTGACAAAGACTAATTTGAGACTTGCCTCTACACAAGCAGCGAGTCACCAGGAGCGGGCCGAAGATTGATTATAATATTCACCAATTCCAACGAGGCCATTAAGACAAAGAGCCAAGGGTGCCTGCAGGACTGATCTAACTGAAATTGATAAATTTCTAATTCAAGGTTCAGCAGCACCTAATAAATCACAACTTTAGAGCCGTTGCTTGATGGCGTCTCGTGGTGGTGCAATTACTCTTACGGCAGCTGTGGATTGTGAATCTATATTTGATGATTGAATATGCCAACATCAGCTGATTGAGCTTTATCATTATTAATGCTAGCTATGCTACAACCCTAGTTGGAAAAGCATGATGCTATAAGCACAAGGGGCTCCAACTGGGATAATAGCCCAATGAGGAAGGGGAATAAGGTACCAGATAGAATAGTGTGCCTGAGTGTACCCTCAAGCAAGAGAACTCAACTAAAGATAGTGGAAGACCGTGGTACAGAGGTTATGGTACTACCCAAGACTCTTTTCGCATATGAATGAAGTTTGTAAAACCTCCTTAATGGTTTAAAGGTTACTCATAGATGACCGGGGCATGTGACCGGTCATTGCCGCTGCCACACATTGTCATCGAGACCGGACGTATATATGCAATTGATCAATGCCCAAACCAACTCTCTCACACAAGCTGGGAGAAGAACTGGGTAATGACTGTTGATGGCTCAATAGGCAGATATATGGCCTCCCAAAAGCCCAATCCCTAGCTTGCAAGGACGGTTAGGTGTGGACACTAATGAATACTATTGTGAGTGGGGTTTAAACTGCCAACATACAGAATGTGAATTATGGATATTCCCACTGTGTTACCATAGCCCTTATGAAGGATTATTAGTCACCAGGAAATTGCCAAAAAATTAAAAATTAATTTTCAGGTATGACAGTGAACTAGCAGTTGCAGACATTGAAAGTCTGAGAGCAATAGACTAGGATGAGGTACATGGCGTCCTTTACTCGCATCGCGTCACATGACACAGATGAGTTTATCGTCGTCTCAAACAGATTCGACTTAGAGAAGCTGTTTGCTCTATCTCAGGTACTGTGGACAGGAAATATCGACTCAAATGTAGCCCAAAGCATTAGCTGCATACTGGGAGTCCTGTTTTACAAGGAATAACAACCAAGCAATAACACATCGGTGAAATCAATCTGATAATATTGCTGTTTTCAAAAGGTGCAGTGAGCCAAAGAAACTTCCTCAAGATGTGCAGACTAGCTTTTAGCAATAGGCCTATATGCAGACTTCTTGTTTGGCGCACAAGCTCAAAATTACTGAGCTAGATCAGTAATTTTGGCACATATTTAAGAATTCACAGGCATAAGCATTTTTTCTAAAGGACAATCATGAATGGCAGAGGAAAGGGACAGGGACATTTGGATTTTCAAAACTGCATCTCAGTTTTTCTTCATCTACACATTATAACCTTTTAATAGATATATAATGCCAATTATGCACACACACACACACACACACACACACACACACATATATATATATATATATATATATATATATATATATATATATATATATATATATATATATATAATGACTTCTTTTAAAAATAAATATGAACTCACATCAAGTAAACTGGTTAAATCTAGCTATATAGTGCCAATTATATATATATATATATATATATATATATATATATATATATATATATATATGTATATATATATATATATATACACACACACACACACACACACACACATATATATATATATATATATATATATATATATATATATATATATATATATATATAAATATATATATATATTTATATATAATAACTTCTTTCAAAATAAATATGAACTCACATCAAGTAAACTGGTTAAATCTAGCTATCAGACCAAAACGAAAACTTCTGTAGAGAGAGAGAGAGAGAGAGAGAGAGAGAGAGAGAGAGAGAGAGAGAGAGAGAGAGAGAGAGAGAGAGAGAGAGAGTTATAACAACTCACAATAACAAATTGTACATAACGCCCCCTTAATGAAGAGGAAAAATCTATAACTTTCCAGACAGAACCATTCGAACTGACAATTGCTTTCTAACGATGAGTAATACTTTAGATAATTACAGAGTATGAAGATGGATCTAGCTCAGCTTACGCTGTGGCTTGTCAATAAACAAAAGAGTTACTTAGCGACGGTGTGAAAGGTTTTTTTTTTGGCTGGGAATTTATATTTATTTACAGGAGTCGATTAATACCAGTTTCGTTGTTATTTAAAGGGAGGTGGCGTGCTTTTGTGATATAAAGGGGGTTAGAATGCTATATAATAGTTGGGTTTGAGAAATTAATGTCGTTAAAGATGTATATTTAGGAGTACTATTAAAACTTATTATTATTATTATTATTATTATTATTATTATTATTATTATTATTATTATTATTATTATTATTATTAGAGTACGCGACCCGTCATAAACGACGGCTAATATATATATATATATATATATATATATATATACATATATATATATATATATATATATATATATATATATATATATATGTATATATATATATATGTATATATATATATATATATATATATATATATATATATATATATATATATATATATATATATATATATCATCTCACCGGGGTATGGCTAATTCCTCTCCCCATACTCGAGAGATATGGAGAGCCGAAATAAATAAATATATATATATATATATATATATATATATAGAGAGAGAGAGAGAGAGAGAGAGAGAGAGAGAGAGAGAGAGAGAGAGAGAGAGAGAGCTAAACACTGACTCTTTATCATATATGGGAGATTATCCTTATTATTATTACTAGCTAAGATACAACCCTAATTGGAAAAGCAGGATACTATAGCGCCAAGGACTCCAACAAGGAAAATAGCCCAGTGAGGAAAGGAAATATATAAAGTATGTATGAAAAGTAAAGAACAAAAAATATAAAATATTTTACGAGCAATAACAACATTGAAACAGATCTTACATCTATAAACTATAAAAAGACTTATGTCAGCCTGTTCAACATGAAAACATTTGCTGCAAGTCTGAACTTTTGAAGTTCTACTGATTCAACTTGTTTAGGAAGACCATTCCACAACTTGGTAACAGCTGGAATAAAACTTCTAGAATACTGTGTAGTATTGAGCCTCATGATGGAGAAGGCCTGGCTATTAGAATTAACTATGCCTAGTATTACGAACAGGATAGAACTGTCCGGGAAGATCTGAGTGTAAAGGATGGTCAGAATTATGAAAAATCTTATGCAAAATGCATAACGAACGAATGGAACGATGGTGCTAAAGATTAATATCTAGATCAGGAATAAGAAATTCAATAGACCGTAAGTTCCTGTCCAACAAATTAAGATGAGAATCAGCAGCTGAAGACCAGACAGGAGAACAATACTCGAAACAAGGTAGAATGAAAGAATTCAAAACTTCTTCAGAATAGATTGATCACTGAAAATCTTTAAAAACTTTCTCAATAAGCCAATATTTTATGCAATTGAAGAGGAAACAGATAGAATGAGCTTCTCAAAACTGAATTAGCAATCAGGAATCATACTTAAAATTTGAATGTTATAGAGTTAGAGAAACATTATCAATGCAGAGATCTGGATGTTGAGGAGCCACTGTCCTTGACCTATTTTTACTTGCTATTTAGTTTATACGAAATTTTTTCTATAATAATAATAATAATAATAATAATAATAATAATAATAATAATAATTATTATTATCATTATTATTATTATTATTATTATTATTATTATTATTATTATTATTATTATTCAGTAGCTTGTCCAAATGAAAGTATTTAAAACTGTATAACTATATTATGTACATTCTAGTCCACTGCAGGACGAAGGCCTCAATCATGTCCTTCCGTGCGCGCGTCTGTTTACGGTCTTCCTATGCCAGCCCATACCGGCATATTTTCCTAGCTCATCAATCCATCGTCTTCTCTTCCTTCACCTGCTTCATTTGCAATTTCTAGTGTTCCATATTCTTTTTTTTCCATCTATTATTTCTCATTCTCATTGTGTGCAGTCACTGAATATCAAATTTCAATGTCTACTGGATATAAAACTAAAATCTACATAACTACGAATATAATTTTCTTAATGTACACATTAAATACACATTCATACACATACATTAATCTATTTATTAATTCTAATGTCATATAGATATAAGCATTGAATTTATACGCTTGATTAAAAATATCTTGACCGGTCAAGTTTCGTGCGTGTAAAAACGCACGCGTTCTGTACCTGTCACAATGACTGGGTTGCCAGAGGTACGATGTCTCGCATTCTTGCCACGTATGGAACGTTATTTTGAATGACACATCAGAAATTATTAATCAATATGTATTAATAGGAAACCACTGTCGAATATGTATATTGTCTTGGAAACAAACAGAAAAGCTGTTGGTTTTTATGATTAATTATTATATAAATATAATCTTAATTAGATTTATTAGTTTTTAAAAGGATCTTTAGGGTTTGTTAAAGAATAAAATATTGATGAGTAAAAATACGAGGCCTACATTTATTCATTTTAAGAGGATACCCAAGTTTTGCTAAAAAATAAATTTTGAATAGGGTAAAAATATTAGGCCTACTTAAATTGATTTTTAAAAGGTTCACAGGGTTTGTAAAAAAAACTATTGATTACAGTAAAATTATTAGGCCTACATTTAATTATTTTAAAAGGATCTTTAGGCTTTGTTAAAGAATAAAATATTTATAAAAGTAAAAATATTAGGCCTACATTTAATTATTTTAAAAGGATATTTAGGCTTTGTTAAAGAATAAAATATTTATAAAAGTAAAAATATTAGGCCTACATTTAATTATTTTAAAAGGATCTTTAGGCTTTGTTAAAGAATAAAATATTTATAAAAGTAAAAATATTAGGCCTACGTTTATTGATTTTAATATGATTCAAAGGATACTTAAAAAATAAACAATAGATTACAGTAAAAGATGAATTATCAAATAACGAACATAAATTGATAATCAGGAAATTATATAAATAATCTTAGATAAAAAAGGAATTAAATCAATATTTATTAGAATTTTTGGTTAGAAAAAAAAATTCAAATTTAGTTAAAAATATTGATTACAGTATAAGGAACTTTTAAATAACGCCAAAAATAAAGTTACAAATAATGCATATAACTGAAAAGTAAATAACGAACATAAATAATTAATTAAGAAATTATATTAAAAATAATTTTAGGTAAGAGAAAAAAAATGAAATATTTTCAATTTTAAATAACGCCAAAGATAAAGTAAAAAATAACGCATATAAACTGAAAAATAAATAACGAATATAAATAACAAATTAGGAAATTATATAAAAAAATAATTTTAGATAAGAGAAAAAATGAAATATTTTTAATTTTAAATAACGCCAAAGATAACGTTACAAATAACGCATATAAACTGAAAGATAAAAAACGAATATAAATAAAACGGAAATTATACTAAAAAAGAATAATTTCAGATACGAGAAAATAATGAAGTAAAAAGTTATAACCACATTCTGGGTCTCGTGTTTACTTAGTATAGATAATATCACTCCTTTTGCTAAGTCCCTTTATACGCTTGACCGCCACACTACCCCGGTATATCTACACCTATACCTAGACCTCGGTACACCTATACACTCAGCAACTTAACCTCCCCTAAGGCCCTCTGGTTACCGTGGATACAGGATAAACAATTGTATTTGGTAATGTAGACAGTTGGCGAATAATGATAATAAACAAAAAATAATCTTTTTTTTATATATGGATTATTTCACTTTTTTGTTAATTGTTTTTTAATTAAAAGTAAAATTTTTCAATATATTTATTATTTATTTAGAATGATTTAATTATATTTCAAAATATTTATAATTTAAAATGTTTTGATTATAATATTTCAATATATTTGATTTATTTTAAATGTTTTATTTCAAAATATTTATGATTTATTTAAAATGATTTAAGTATAACGTTTCAAAATATTTGATTTATTTAAAATAATTAAATTATATTTCAAAATATTATGATTATTTAAAATGATTTAAGTATAACGTTTCAAAATATTTGATTTATTTAAAATAATTAAATTATATTTCAAAATATTTATGATTTATTTAAAATGATTTAAGTATAACGTTTCAAAATATTTGATTTATTTAAAATAATTAAATTATATTTCAAAATATTTATGATTTATTCAAAATAATTAAATCATAATAAAATTTCAAATGATTTATTTAAAAGGATTTAATTATATATACAAATATTTATGATCTATTTGATATAATTTCATTATATTTCGAAATATTCATAATTTATTTAAAATAATTAAACTATAATAAATTTCAAAATATTTATGTTTTATTTAAAATGTGTTAATTATATTATTCCAAAATATTTATGATTCATTTAAAATGTGTTAATTATATTATTCCAAAATATCTATGATTCATTTAAACTAATTAGACTATTATAAAATTTCAGGATATCTGATTTCTTTAAAATAATTAAATTATATTCTAAAATATTTATAATCTATCTAAAATGATTTAATTATATTATTATTTCAAAATATTTAATTTATCTAAAATACAAAAATTATAAAATTTCAAACTATTTATGATTTATTTAACATAATTATATTATACTAAAATTTTCAAATTTTCTAGAAATTCAAATTGAATTTGATATAATTGAAATATGACTCTCTCTCTCTCTCTCTCTCTCTCTCTCTCTCTCTCTCTTATATTACCGTCAAGTTAAGCACATAAATTGCAAAATTGGTAAAAACAATGAATTATAAAATTGAATATAAATTAAATAATTATTCACGAATAAATTCGATAAATTGATCAATAAAAACACAATAAATTATAAAATTGAATATAAACTGAATAATTATTCAAGAATAAATTCTATAGATGAATACTTTTTTACAGTTAAATAAATAACTGTATAATAAAATCAATCCAGAAATGAATAAAGACAATAAGAAAATAAAGAAAATAAAACAAAACAGATAAATACCTGTCTTTATGTTGGCGAAGAACCAGACAGAAGAGGCACTGAAAGAAAAAAAAATTAATTAGGCCTATGTTCATTGCAATGTGGGTTAAAGTATACTTAATATATCATTAAACTTTTATAAGTATTAATTAAAACATAAGTAATGTGTTTCATAAGTAAATACTTTATTAAGTTCATAAATTGTCTATAATTCTAACTTATATAGCAATTTTGAAGTGTGAACTTGTAGTCACAAATAGGTCTACTCCATATTCTTAAGGTTTAAAGGCGGGCTCATGAATGGCAGAGGCAAGGAACAGAGTTTAATACCCTAGAGACTGACAGTATATGATCAGCTAGGACCAGGGAGGGCCAGGCAATGGCTGCTGATGACTCAGTAGGTAGGTTTATAGGCTCCACAAAGCTAAAGATTTAGCTCACATGGTTAGGTTGCAGACACTAAAAGAAGCTATCCAACTAGAGCGGGATTCGAACCGCAGTCCAAGAGGAGAGAGAGAGAGAGAGAGAGAGAGAGAGAGAGAACTCAGCTATAGACTATATCAAACAGAAATAAAAATACAAAGTTTGTTAAAAGCGATAAATCATTGTACTAACTTTAGCAATTCAGTATTTTCATATAGGCCTACCTAATTAAAAAAAACCGGCTTATTAATTTCTAATACATCTGACACTTTATATAAACATATATCTACTGAATAGGCCTACGTTTCGCCTACTTTAGCCAGGCATATGGCATAGGTTTATTACTTATAACTAAAAGAAGTCTTTTTTATAGTTTTATGAAATATCTGTGTTGATGTTGTTACTGGTTTTAAAATATTTTATTTTAATTGCTCATTATTTCTCAGGTCGTTTATTTATTTCCTGATTTCCTTTCCTCACTGGGCTATTTTTTCCCTGCTGAAGCCCTTAGGCTTATAGCATTCCACTTTTTCAACTAGGGTTGTAGCTTAGCTAATAATAATAATAATAATAATAATGTATTTCTTTAAAGTTCAAAACTCAAATGAGAGAGAGAGAGAGAGAGAGAGAGAGAGAGAGAGAGAGATGATAATAATAATAATAGTAATAATGAATTTATTAAATTTGAAAACTCAAATGGTGAAAAGAGAGAGAGAGAGAGAGAGAGAGAGAGAGAGAGAGAGAGAATAATAATAATGTATTTCTTTAATTTCAAAACTCAAGTGGTGAAGACAGAGAGAGAGAGAGAGAGAGAGAGAGAGAGAGAGAGAGATGATGATAATAATAATAATAATAATGATAATATTTTTAATGAATTTATTCAAATTTCAAAACTCAAATGGTGAAGAGAGAGAGAGAGAGAGAGAGAGAGAGAGAGAATAATAATAATAATAATAATGTATTCCTTTAATTTCAAAACTCAAGTGGTGAAGAGAGAGAGAGAGAGAGGGAGAGAGAGAGAGAGAGAGAGAGAGAGAGAGAGATAATTTGAAACAGACTTACCAAACGTACAGTAACATAGTTGTATCAGTAAGTAAAAGGTGCTTGCTTGCCAAATGGACTTAATACACTAACTCTTACATTAATTTTTCCTTTTTTATTTTGTTTAAAAATCAGTCCAATTCTGTATATATCTGTATACAATATCTTTATAGATTCTATATTGTTTTACTTATACCCATGAACATGATTATGAACATAGAGATGTTCAAAATGTTGCTGTTTATATAAGAATGCTGGGTATATAGTATATATGTCCAGCTGTAGGCCTATGTGTATGAGTGTAAAATACAGATGATATATCTAGTATGGTATTGTAGGCCTACTTGTATATTACAACCTCTTAATGAAAAACAACATTATGAAGTATTTTACATTTTTCAGTGGATTAAGGCTTTCTAAAATGGGTTAAAACTAGCCTTTAGTAGAATATATTGTTTTATGATAGGCCTACATGTTAAAAACTGTTTCAATTCATGGTGTTAGTGTCTTCCTAAGGTGTATTTATGTTATATGTAATGTGTTAATATTTGTTTGTATATAAATAAAAAACATTTAGTGGTACATTTATTCATTGTAAGTAGGTCGAGGACAGTGGCTCCTCAACATCCAGATCTCTGCATTGATAATGTTTCTTTAACTTTGTATGACTCTTTTAATATATTATTTGTGATTCTTGATAAAAAAATCTATTTTTGGGAAACACATTCTGTCTGTTTTCTTCTTCAATTGCACAAAAAATTGCCTTGTTGAGAAAATATTCTAAGAATTTCAGTGATCAATCTAGTCTGAAGAAGTTCTTGAATTCTTCCATTCTACCTGTTTTGAGTATTGTTCTCCTGTCTGGTCTTCAGCTGCTGATTCTCATCTTAATTTGTTGGACAGGAATTAGGTCTATTAAATTTCTTATTCCTGATCTAGATATTAATCTCTGGCACCGTCGTTCAATTAGTTCATTATGCATTTTGCATAAGATATTTCATAATTCTGACCATCCTTTACATTCAGATCTTCCCGGACAGTTCCATCCTGCTCGTAATACTTAGTATGCAGTTAATTCTAGTAGTCAGGCCTTCTCTATCATGAGGCTTAATACTACACGGTTTAAAGGTTTAAAGGCCACTCTTGAATGGCAGGGGCAAGGGACTGATATTGCCCTATCAAGCAGGACAAAGCCCTGGAGACTGACCATATATCATTGTGATCAGCGCCCAAGCTTCCTCTCTACCCAAACTAGAACCAAGGAGGACCAGGCAATGGCTGCTGATGACTCAGCAGGTAGACCTATAGGGTTCTCTAAACCTCTTTCTTAGCTCATATGGATGGTGATGTTGCAGACACTACAAGAATCTACCGAGCTTGAGCGGTACTCGAACCCCAGTCCGTTAAATCGCAAGGCAGGGACGTTTCCAATAGGCCACCACAACCACAATGCTCATATTGAAAAAAAATTCCCTTAATTCCTTCAACTTGCATTGTAGGCCTAAGTTCAATAGGGAATACACACTAAAACACTAGGCCTATGTTGCAAGGGAAAGGGATAGCCTTTTAGTTTAAGAACAATTCTAACAATATTTTAGCCTTATTTGCTGATGGGCCATTAGCTACAAGCATTTCACGGGTATAACAAACGGGAGCGAAGTACTGTACCACGAAGAAACACGCTCAAAGACAATTTAATGAATAACAGATTTATTATCTGATTAGTTTCGTCATGTGGAGTTGCACGTAAGAGTAGAGTTATTTCTAGTCTACTGCCGAGTGGGGAATGAGAGGGAGGGAGGGGAGAGAGAGGGAGAGGGAGGGAGAGAGAAGGGGGGGGGGTGAGAGGTATTCCAATTCCTCTCACTAGAGCATTTTTATTGCCTTAACGTCTGTGCCCAAACAATTAAGACCAAGAAAAAAAGGATTGTATTATTATTATTATTATTATTATTATTATTATTATTATTATTATTATTATTATTATTATGAGCTAAACACTCGGGCACACTATTGTATCTAATTTCTCTTCCTCTTGTTTTATTAAAGCATTTATAGTTTATATAGGAATTATCTATCTTAATGTTGTTACTGTCCTTAAAATATTTTATTTTTCCCCGTTTCCTTTCCTTACTGGGCTATTTTCCCCTTTTGGGACCCCTGGGATAATAGCATTCTGCTTTTCAAACTAGGGTTGTAGCTTTTCCAACTAGGGTACAGCTTAGCAATTAATAATAATAATAATAATAATAATAATAATAATAATAATAATAATAATAACTCTCTCATGCATTCGTATGCTATTAGCAATGGCTTCGACTTCCTCACCATAAAAAACAATAGCGATTAAGTGAACGTTTTTTATATTGGATAGAAACAGCTGGTCTAGTCGTTAGCCACTTCACCCAGACAAACGCGTGACGTCATAGATGGGTTGCTATGTGTTGTTTTTTATTTTTTTTTTTTGGTTAATGAGTTGTTTTTTTTTTTTGGGGGGGGGGTTAATGAGGTGTCTGGTTAATTTGCATTGATTTTTTATTATTAATACTGATTGTTGATGATGTGAAATTATAGTTTAATTGTAGTAGAAGATATATATATATATATATATATATATAATATTCTTGAATTTCTCTTGTGGTTTATTTCCTTATTTCCTTTCCTCACTGGGTTTTTCCCCTGTTGGAGCCCTTGGGCTTGTAGCATCCTGCTTTTCCAACTTGGGTTATAGCTTAGCAATTAATATACGGTATATATATATATATATATATATATATATTATAGACACACAACAACAACAACAACAACAATGACAACAACAACTAAGGCAGTCAATTCTAATCCATTGCAGGACATAGTCCTCAGACACATCCTTATTCATCTCTGGGATTTGGCCATTTTCATCAACATGCTGGCCACAGCGGATTGGTGATGGTGGGAGACATTAGTCTGATCGCTCAAAGCAAACCAACCTAGTATGGGCGACCCTGACTAGTACACCTATGCTAATCATGGCTACTCACGGCTATACACAAACCATTTTACCACGTTAGTGTATGTGAGTGTGGGCTATATATATGTATATATTTACAAACTCAGAATAATTTATATATATATATAAAAAAGACGTCTAAAATACAATATAATAAACTATTTTATGTCTTCTATGATACTAAAAATCTATACTAAAAACCCTATTAGATTCAAAACCACGGGTAACAGTTTCCCAGTAGACCCTAGTACTAAGGCTATGGCTATTTTCAACCACTACCTCACCAACGAAATCTCCTGTGGACGTTAAAATGACATTCTCCGAAGTCTTGTGAAAAAGCCCAAATTGTCTGTGTTTTTTTTTTGTCTTTCTGTCTTTTTTGTCTTTCTGTCTTTCTTGTCTTCCTGTCTTGTCTGTCTAGCAGAGGCCACAGACTTGGAGTTCTCTCTTCTAGGGGGATTTCTGTGGGTGAAGACTAGGCCTATGTGGTTTAGCCACAAGAGAAATAGGAAGTTATTATTATTATTATTATTATTATTATTATTATTAGTAGTAGTAGTAGTAGTAGTAGTAGTAGTAGTAGTAGTAGTATGTCAATTGCATAAGCTTTTTCATAATTTTGACCATCCTTTGCATCTTC